>NC_091756.1:35343840-35643840 GCF_043380555.1 Nothobranchius furzeri
ATAAAACATGCCACAAAAGAAATTTAATGATCTGAATTCATGCATTGACTTATGGCAGAAAACCAGCCAGATAGAAATGCTCACAGACTTGCTTTCCGTCGACAGAAGGGTGGCCAGCGGCTCCAACAGCCTTGGTTTCCTGGCTCGTGGCCTTTTTGGATTAAATGGTGCTGGCGCCCTGGTCGGTCAACGTCGGTCGTGGAAAGGGGAGGACATGGTAATCCTCGATCGTGGCTTGACTTTTCGGTTCCTCCAGCTACACCAAACGTGGAATTCAGATCGCGAGTCCGAATTATCCAAAACGAGATCGAATCAGAGAAACTGTTCCAAATTGGGGTTCACTTAATGAGAACTAAAGAGAACTTAGTGAGAACTCGACCAAACATGCAGACTTCCGGTTTCACGTAGGAAGTCAAAACAAAACAAACGGAGTTGCTTCTAAGTTTTACCGTAACTTTTAAGAGCTAATTACTTGGCAACTGTAAAGCACCGGGTTCTGCTAGGCCAGATGGAAACAGCCCACAAGGATTTGTGCTTAAAGCATCCTTTTTTCTTTTTTTCCTGCCACCACGAGGTCTGAACTCTGGTATTATAAACTTCTTGGTCACACCCACATGTATTTCACTCATTAACCACTTGATGGCAGTGGCTCTTTCAAATAACCCAGTCTTCCAACCAGGAGAGATTCATGCTCACAATTTTTAACAAAGTTATTCCAAATAAGGCCTCAAAAAGTATAACTTTAAACAGAAAAGAACTAACTTCAGGTCTTAAGCTTGACTGTACTGTATTACTTTTAGCATGGTTTTGAACTGGTGAAACACAATGGCAGAAGTTTAACATAAAAGAAAAAAAACACAGCACAAGCAGTTTAGGTTTGTAACTGATAAAAGTTTAAACATTTACTTGGAACACCTTGAATTTTAATGGCGAACAACCTAAAACACCTTTTGACTGTTGATAAACAGAAAAATACCAAGGTTTTGATAACGACTAAATCCTGGAATCTTGAGAAGTTTTGCGAGCACCCGGCCTTGGGGAGAGTCAGTTCTTGTCAGGTTAAGGTAAGACAGACCAAGTCCTGATAATGTCCGGCTTTTCGATTGCTTAAGGAGGGAAAAACAATTCACTTAGTAAAATTTACTTTCCTGGGAGAAAATGTAGGAGTTAGCCAGATGTTTGAAAATGGTATCTTGGAATTTATTTGATTGTAGGCCAGTTTCAAATTCCCCTTTTTTCTGCTAAGTATGAAAGAAACCTTTGTGTGAAAATGTTATTGTTCGTCTCCATGTGAATCCAAACAAAGTTAATCTGAGAATATAAAATGTGGATTTCCGCTGCACACTTTACACAGTAAACATTCAAATTGAACCTTCTTATCACTGCAATGACCTCAGTTCATTGTTCCAATTATTCACATGTTTCTAATCTAAGGAAACCCAGCAGTTTGTATCGAGTCATTGACTAGTTGCATCTCTGACTATACAGCAATATCCATACTAAGCAAGCATGTTGAGACAGTGGAGAAGAAAGCTTCCATTTAATAGATTCCTGTGTTGCTCCACAAGTTATCTTAGAGTATGTAGAAGATTTCTCATTTACAATAACATGGAGTAAGAGACCTCAAACAAAACCTGGCTCAGTACGAGTAGCCATCAACTTCAATTGACTGAGAAGACAAGAGTATCTAGTAAAAAGTTAGTTAATATCAGGAGGAGAATGTTTAGTGGTTGGCAGTAGTGTGCCAGCCAATGACCCCCTGCAAGAAGGTATTACTGCTCAGAAGAACACAACCTGCTGTACAATCCACCTCCGTCTGGTCCCCAACTGGTCCAAAAACTGGACTAACATCACTCAGAATTTAACCAAAAGCCCTATCAAATAAAAAAGTTTTAAGCCTAGCCTTAAAAGTACACCATGTCTGCCTCAGGGACTAAAGCTGGGAGCTGGTTCTATAGGAGAGGAGCCTGATAACTAAAATATATGCCTCCCATCCTATTTTTAGATATTATAGGAACTGATTATCTAAAGATATATATTTTAGATATTCTAGGAACTAGCAGCTAACAAGGGGGCAGTCGTCTTCTTGTTACTATTTCAATAAAGCTCACACAACACCGCGCTGCATCAGTAAACATGAAAGGACTGCAGCTTGGGGGTCTGAAAGTGGAGGTTCACCAGCCAGGTCTGGACCGCAGGCTGCCTTTTGAGGGACACTGCACTACAGGGCTGCAGTTGTACAGCAGATTTATTCTGTTCAACAAAAGAATATTTTCAGCACAGCACTCAGACAATTCAGGCCTCCTCACCAACACCTCTTTCAGAGAAGTTCTAGAAGGACTGACAGACAGACAGATAGATAAATAGAAGAAATGTCCTAAAGTTCAAGTGGTAGCAGCCAGTCATTTCTCCTTCCCTGACATTATTCAGTGGAGATCCCGTCACACAAGTTGTGTTCTGTGGCAAAATGCACCAGCATGTGATGAGTGGCTTATATTTCTAATTATACATCCAATCATTCCAGCAAAGTCAGGATCTTCTTGGGGGTGGTGGTGGTGGTGGGGGGGGTCTCATGCTTGCAACCCTTTGCTCAAACATGTGTTTCTTATGGACAATTTACATCCAGCACAGAAGCTCATTATGGGATGCTGAAGACACAAGTCAACTGTGACAATCCTGACACCACCCACAGCCTTCAGCATCTCAGGAAAAATTACTTTTACCCCAGGCAATCTGTCACCAGGAAGAGATATCTGTTAGGGTTAGACCCCTAAAACCTTTAATTGAGGCTCTAAACATGGCCCTTTCAGAAACTATTCCCCCAATGTCCGTGACATATATGTGGTGTGAGTGACTCCTGGACAAGCGACTCATGGATAAGCGGCTCTACATTACCAGTTAGGCATCACCACTCATTTGGCTTTAGCAGGTCTGTCTGTCATCCTGCACCACCCTTTCATCCAATTCATTACAGTGTAGTAAGTAATCAATTGACACCTCTTTTTTCTTTTTACTTGAGTGTCCAAAACAAAGCTCTAGGTCTGATGATACAACTACAAATTTCATCATCAACCTCTGGACCAAAGTGGTCTGGTATCAAATACACTTGTGGACCATCACTTGCTGAAAAAAATGTGCGCAAGATGGATGTGTTAGTTAATTCTCTTTCCTTAACTGTTCGTCTTTCTTAATGCTGCAAAATACACTTTTTATATGTTGCAGGCTGGTGAGTCATTTTGAATGGAATACTGCTCCAAGAAATGTGAATGTCTTGGTCCCAATGACGTAAGCTGTACTCCTGCATCATGTGTTGATGCACAGACATGCACTAAAAAAATGGCCAGCTAGGCTGTTACAATGCTATGTCTACCTGCACTGTGTGGGGGGACCCACACTACATCACCTTTGATGGAGCTCTGGCCCATTTCCAGGGCACATGTTCTTACATTATTACTGAGACCATGAACTACAATAGCAATAAAACCCAGTTCAGAGTAATTGCCACCAACAATCACTGTGGCAACAACTTGTTTTTCCTGTCATCACTACATATATTCCTCTCAAACCATTTAGAGAATGTACATGTCAGGATTGGACCTAACAAAAAAGTCAAGGTACACTTATATTTTACTTTCTAGATACACACCTTTCTACATTTGTCCTTTTTTATCATATAATTTTCTAATCTTTTGTCTTCCCAGGTAAATGGAGCAGAGGAGATTCTTCCCACCAATGCAGGAACATTTGGTCAACTTGTGAAAGAAGGAAGATTCATAGTACTTGATGCTGTAGACTTCATTGTCCAGTTTGATTGCCACAGCATGTTACTGGTCAGAATAAGCCAGCACTATCACCACAGAGTCAGTGGGATGTGTGGGAACTTTAATGATAATCCAATGGATGACAAAGTGTTACCAAATGGCACTTGGGCACAAAGTGATCATCAATTTAGCCACAGTTGGAAATCAAACACAAGCCAAGCAGGGTGAGTAGAGCTTCTACAAAATTCTATTAAACATTCTGAGAGTAGGACACAATTTAAATTAATGACACTTTAATGACAATCTACAACATAACCCAAAACGTAACTTGTGTAACTAATTGTTTAGGTGTGAGTCTAATAATCAGACGAGGAATGAGTGTCACTCTTTAGAAGAATACACTGAACTCTGCACAGTCATCACCAACAGCAGTGGTCCTTTCAGCTCCTGTCACCTACACTTAGACCCACAGCCATTTTTCACTTCTTGTGTTTATGACCTCTGCCTCTACACTCCAGCCAATGGCATGCTGTGTTCTGCTGCCTCTGTTTATGAGACTTCTTGTTCTGTTTTGGGTCTAAACATGCCCAACTGGTGCCCTGATTTCCACTGTGGTATGCTTTACTAGTTTCATAAGTCTACAGAATCCAAAATGTGATGACGCTTTACATTTCATTGTGTTTCTTTTGCTACATACTAAATAGATGAAGTTGACCCTCGTGAAGAGCTGGCTTGTTCAGAGCACGAGTGGTGTGTTAAGAAGGATGGAGTATATGGTTGCTTCTGCAATGAACATTATAGAGCCAACAAGAGCTTTGGTGAGGCCTACACATTGTAAAACATAGCTTTGTTGGTCCTTTGGCAATATTTGTAGTTTAATTTAATTTGACTTCAGTTCAATAAAAAAACGTTTTCATGTTAAATGGGAAATAGATGCTTTAGTTACAGTTTTATTTTTACTGTTGTTTTAAGTCATTGTAAATGATTCTTTGAGCAAGATGGATTTTTGTAGCGGTTTATGTTGCTGCTGATCTAAAGAACAAAAACATCTGACTGAAGACACCCTGCTATTGAATTGTAATCTTGTGAAGAGAATAATCAAGGTTGACCAACATGTTCTTCTTTTAATGTAACATTATTTTTATAACCAGCATGAGCATTCATTCATTCATTCATTCATTTGTAGAGCACCTTCTACTACCAGCCAAGGTGGCCCAAAGTGCCTGTCCGTAAGAGACTAATTTTAAAATGAATAAGACCAATTAAAACCATTAGAATAGCACACCCTTTAAACAGCCCAGCACAGGCAAAAAACAGAGGCCTTTTAAGCAGATGACAAAGACAGATAGTGCAAAAAACCTTTTGGGTTTAACATTTTGTATCATTTATCATTTACAGTGGAGCAAAAAAGTATTTAGTCAGCTACCGATTGTGCAAGTTCTCCCACTTAAAATGATGACAGAGGTCAGTAGTTTACATCATAGGTACATTTCAACTGTAAGAGACAGAATGTGAAAAAAAATCCATGAAATCACATGGCAGGATTTTTAAAGAATTTATTTGTAAACCAGGGTGGAAAATAAGTATTTGGTCACTTCAAACAAGGAAAATCTCTGGCTCTCACAGACCTGTAACATCTTCTTCAACAAGCTTTTCTGTCCTCCACTCGTTACCTGTATTAATGGCACCAGTTTGAACTCATTATCTGTATAAAAGACACCTGTCCACAGCCTCAAACAGTCAGACTCCAAACTCCACTATGGCCAAGACCAAAGAGCTTTCGAAGGACACCAAGAAAAGAATTGTAGACCTGCACCAGACTGGGAAGAGTGAATCTACAATAGGCAAGCAGCTTGGTGTGAAAAAAATCAACTGTGGGAGCAATTATCAGAAAATGGAAGACATACAAGACCACTGATAATCTCCCTCGATCTGGGGCTCCACGCAAGATCTCATCCCATGGGGTCAAAACATAGGCATCATTTTAACCGGGGACGCCGGGGACATGTCCCCGGCAAAATTTGTGATTGGCAGCTGTGTTCCCCCCCTCCCCCAGTTTAAAAAATGCCTGCTGATGAGGATTTTTGTTTTACCAGCTCAGATCTTATCCATGGGTCGGCAACCTGTTCCCATCAAAGAGCCATTATTACCCGTTTCCCACAGTAAAGAAAACACTGGGAGCCACAGCGGCCGCAGCGTTGTGGGCGGGGCCTACCCTCAGACAGCAGAGAGCTGCTCACAACCAGGTGACAGCAGCCGGTACCGGTCGCTCGCATGGGCATCGCACCCGTGGGGGATGGGGGGGATGCAACACCCACACTCTTCCAGCTGTTTTGCTCACCTCCACACCAGTCTGGTTTCTTTATGTTGCACTCACTCTGTTTGCCTCATCTCCTTCTTCACCTCCCGCTTCTGACAGCCGATGTCGGGTTTCCAGGAGAGCAGGAGAGGGAGGGACGGAAGAGCTCGACTGAATTCATAATTTTACATCTTGACATTAGCTGTACAAAGTCTGAGTTTGATAAAGTGAAGAACAACAATTTGCAGAGGTTTATAACAGGCGTGGCGCCAGGTTTTCATTTTTGGGTGGGCCACGGTAATTTTGGATGGACCTTAATAAGCAGTGACTTAGTGAAGCAGGCAGGTCGCGCCAGAAAATTTAGTTTAAAAAGACGTCATAAATGTGTTCCCTCGTCATTTTTATTTATAAAATATGAAGTAAAAACTCCCAGTTTAATTTTCATTCATTTGTCATTAATATGTAGTCTACACCCGTGCGTTAAGTGGACCATCTTCCAGTAAAACAAAGCATCCAGCCCATCTCTCCAAATGCGTAAAATGTGCATCAGCCGCTAGTTAGGCGCGCCGCGTGCACCGTCATCTACGTCAGCCCAGACAAGAGCAGAGCAAATAGAGAAAGAACAGAGGATAATTGTGTCTGGATGTGGATGGAGATTACATTTTACAGCAGCCTGATCATCATTTTAATACGTAAACTATCACCTGTCTTCTAGTCCACGCTATCAGCATTATTTTAATTGGTGTGTGTGTGTGTGTGTGTGTGTGTGTGTGTGTGTGTGTGTGTGTGTGTGTGTGTGTGTGTGTGTGTGTGTGTGTGCGTGTGTGTGTTTTCCACTTCAAACACTGGTCTAACCAACCAGACCAGTGTGTCCAGTAACATATTAATGTTACACTTCATTTAGGCTAGGAACATTTCACCTGCCGTGGCCCGACCGCTTCTGCTCCACATAAACTTTGTGTGTGATCAAATGTCTCTACAGGTGCTTTATGAGCTGAAGAGGCGATTCTGCCTCAGACTGGATGCGTAATGCGTCTCCATATTAGAGACGGGAACAAGCGCTGTTCAGCCAAAGTTTCATAATTTCATAAAAAGAACGTTTTTCCAAGTGACACATGCCTCAGAGAGACCGGGTTTCCAGAACACTTCAGTGGGAGGAAATCATCGCATGCACCGTGGTTCTGCACTGCGCTGCGAACCCCTCAGATCTTCAGCCCACTGTCCACCGTGGGCGCTCCGAGCCGCGCTGAACACAGTGTCCAGTATAAAGCTCTGATGTTCTGATGGGAATCAAGTTACCTCTGCGATGTGCGTAACGATTAAAATGTCAGCTCATCCATGCGCAATCAGTGTGCGTCGGGGTAATTCTTTCAAAACAACCAACATCCTTGAGTTTATCCGTCAATATGTGGCAAGGTGGAGAAACAAGGGCCCCGGGCGGGATTCGATCCCCAGACTCCCGGGTGAGAGTCATACGCTCTAACCAGTCAGCCAAAGGGACATCCCCTTGGCCAAGTAGCCAGGGCGCATTATCTATCGGGACACTGTGACAGGACACACACACTGCCACACCTGATTATGAAACTTTGGCTGAATAGTGCTTGTTCCTGTCTCCAATGTGGCGACGCATCCAGGAACCTGTCTGAGGAGAAGCCCAGAATCTGACATCCTTCAGCTCAGGAAGCGCATATGATTACGCACAAGCGTGACGCGTCAACCCGGTCTCACAGTAAGACCGGGTTGGACCTGTTCAGGTTTACGCAGACAATCTTTCCATTTAGAATTGGCATACAGGTGTAAAATTAATGCAGTAAAATATAAAGCATTTTATTTAAATATCCATTCATTATTTTATAAGCACAGAGAGCCGCATCAGATGGATGGAAGAGCCGCATGCGGCTCCAGAGCCGCGAATTGCCGACCCCTGTGCTAGCCTACTTTATTGTCCCCAGCAATTTTTAAACCCCACTCAAGTGTATGGTTATTGTCCCCAGCAATTCTGAAAACAAACTGACGCCCTTGGGTCAAAATGATCATGAGAATGGTGAGCAAGAATCCCAGAACCACACGGGGAGACCTGGTGAATGACCTGCAGAGAGCTGGGACCACAGTAACAAAGGTCACCATCAATAACACACTACAACGGCAGGGAATCAAATCCTGCAGTGCCAGACGTGTTCCACTGCTGAAGCCAGTGCATGTCCAGGCCCGTCTGAATTTTGCCAGAGAGCACATGGATGATACAGCAGAGGATTGGGAGAATGTCATGTGGTCAGATGAAACCAAAGTAGAACTTTTTGGTATAAACTCAACTCATCATGTTTGGAGGAAGAATACTGAGTTGCATCCCAAGAACACCATACCTACTGTGAAGCATGGGGGTGGGAACATCATGCTTTGGGGCTGTTTTTCTGCTAAGGGGACGGTACGACTGATCCGTGTTAAGGACAGAATGAATGGGGCCATGTATCGTGAGATTCTGAGCCAAAACCTCCTTCTGAGGCTGAAAAATGACAAAAATGACAAATCTAGTCACAGCGTTTATCTGCACATCAAGATTTAAAACAACAGGAGGAGCTATATGCATCCCTGCATACAATGTGCAAATTCTTGTTCAAAATGTTTTTTGGTTGAGTACTTTGCTATACTTAACACTCCTTACACTTAGCTTCAAACCATTCCAGTGCCTTCTGGAGATGTCAGCCCATTGAAGCCAACAAGACAACTTTATTCACAAGAAGACAATCAAATATAAAGCCCACCGAACTGGAAACCATCTGCTTCTTTGCCTAAAAATCCTGTGCATAAAAGTTATAAGTAGAATATTTGATCAAGGACACCCTGAAAGAGTTCAACTTTTACTGCAAACAATTAAGACTTAATGCTGTCAATGCAAACAATACTCTCACTGCAGTTGTAAAATGATTTAATCAGCCTTAGTAGGGGGCCAAAAACACAATCATTCTATAATATGTGTGGCTAGATAGATGGAAATGCAACAAATCATATACATTGTGGTTGGACAAACTCCTATGCACCCTCAAATATCCTTCCAAGAGTAAAGAGCTGTATTATAGTTTTTGTTTATTTTTTTCCTGATATATTTGTTTACTCACCAAAACCTTTGCTTGCTCTGGTGAACAGACTCAACTATCACATGCTCCAGCAGTTCAGGTACAGTGTCGGTATCTCGATGTCAGTTGTTTGAAGCAGGATACCACCCCAGTGCTCTCCATCTCAAGAGAGAGCTCCTGCAATGGGACAATCCAGGATGATCGACTCGTGTTTCACTTTGACAATTATGAAAACTTGTGTGGAACAATTTTAAGGGTAATCATGTAGAAGACAACTTCACTGGTGCAGAAAGAGTTATGCTATTATTATCAACTTATTCAATATTTGTTCTGTATCATTGTTTAGAGCAATGAAACACACTTCATGTATGAGAACACCATTCAGGGCAACACGGACACTCATGGAGGTAGAAACAGTCATGAGGGGAACATCCATCTACACTTCAGCTGTGTTTACCCTCTGGCTCAGGCTGTGTCCATGAATATGAAAATCAACCCCATGGAGAGGTGATGATACTATTTGACCTCTTTTTTCAGAATATGTTATATTGATCTCAGTGTTGAAATCTGTTTCAGTGTTTTGTTTGCTTAATAAACCTCACAAACTGAACCATTGGAGAGTGACCAACCCTCCAATGGTTCACTCATATTGTGATTTTATTTCATTTTGTTTGTATTTGGTAATTTTTTTGTGATTTCATTCATTTCAAGTCTTAAGATTGTGATAATGCATTGTGCATTGTCATATAAAGTTCCTTTTGAAATAAACTATAGAAATAATGTGGGTTGAACTAATGCATTTCCCTTTGCCTTTAATTTTCTTGTAGCTCTAAAACTAATTGTATGTTTGGCAACTGTGTTATGTTTAATTATGACACTGATTTATAACTCAAGCAAAGAGATTCATGCTGTTGAATAAAAGGCTTAGTAAACAGTTTTCATGTGTTCTTTCTAGTCCTAGTTAAACATAAAGGTAGTTTAGCATTTTAAAACTTTATAGTGATTCACAGTACAGAGCTACAATGGTTTATTTAGTGTTTACTTTAGAAAGGTATACATATAAACCATGTGCATAGACAGTTATGCCTCTTGATTGTAAACAATGGTTCACTTCAGGAGAGGAAATTCCTTATTCATGAGGGGGTGGACATATAAGAGTTGCGACTGTGCCTGAATGGATAGCGGTTGTTCCAGAATCGGAAGGTCATGGGATCCCCAGTCCCAGCAGACTTGCCAAAGCATCTATGGGCAAGGTGCTGGCACCCGAGTTGCCCCCTGGGCACACCCCAAGTTGTCCCCGGAAGCCATAAAAACTTCAGCCCACTGCTTCTCACAAAAGCAACATGACAAATACAGGCAATTTATAATGCCCAGTTGAAAATCAGGTCATGTGACCCTTTTTAAAATTTATTTTATTTTATTTTATTTTTTACTGTGTCCTGTCTGGCTGTGAAGCAAGCAGAATTGATGTCTGAATGCTGGTGACAAGCCTTACAGATTTATTCTCAGGTGGAGCATCAAAGCGTTTGCTTTTAATGTCACGCCTGATACTTAAAACTTTATTGTTATTGTTGTTGAATGCTTTGTAATTCCGACCAGACACGGAGACAGAGGTGAAAGAGAAAGGAAGAGAAAAGGTGGGGGGGGGGGGGGTTCCACAAAAATAAACAATGAAAAAGAGTCTGCTTCTAAACCTGCAGAAAAAGACAAAAAAAAAAAACAAAAGGACACAAAAAAGGGACACAACAACAATACAACAAGATCTACCTATCACTGCATCAACTTGATGAAAAAAAAAACAATATATATATATATATATATAATCAACATTGCTTAACTGAAGAATCACGATAATAAATCACAATGCATTAAGTGCCCCCCATAGTCTTAAGACATGTGTTGAACATGCCCAAGCCCATACTTTTGAGAGCACCATGTGAACACCTGTGTGTGTACACGCGCTTGTTTATTTAAGGTTTCTCTATAGGAGCGTCCAACAGAGAGTGTGAGGGACCACAGATCCGCCCCCCAAAGATGCGCAGGAGACGGGGGGAGCTCCAAGTCCCAGAGATCCAGGCGTTGCCCCAGAATGCAGGAACCCCAAGGAGACTGCAACCAGAAAGGCCCCCGCCCCCCTCGAGAGGCACAGAGGATCGCCCCGGGGGCCACAACCAGCAGCCGGCAGAGTCCCTGGAGATATCAGCAGCAAGCCCCCAGGCCCGCCTGCAGCCTCCCACCCCCTAGCGGGCCGAGCCCGGGACCCAGCGACCCGGGGCCCAGCGACCCGGGACCCAGGGGTGACCACCCCCGCCGGGGACCCAGCAGAGCCCAGGGACCCAGACCCCACCAGGCAGCCACCGGGATCTATCAGGCAGATGCCAAAATCTTAAACCCCCAGACCCGGTTGCCACGAACACTCAGGCAGACCATGGCACAAGCCCCCACACCAGGTGTGGCAGGGGGAGGGGGGACAAAGATCTATATCATCAAGAGAAGTTCCAGGAGAGGGGAGGACCCAAAGGCCCCACCTGACATATACAGTCATACACAAACACAGTCACACACTCCCTCCCTCATGCTCACACATGCACATACAACCCAAGACTTACAAAAATGCACGCCGGACACTCACTCATGCTCCCCATACACACCCTATTAACTCTGGTCCCGGTACTGCTGCACATGGGGTACAACCATCACCGGTAACCAGAGGTTGACCCTTTCTGCTGGGGTGCTGATGAGCAGGCTCCCCCGCCCAACGCTGAGCACAGCAACCCACCACCCCAGACCCCAACCAGACGGCCAGATCTCCCTCCTAGCCTCCAGCCCCAGGAAGCCTAGCAACAACAGAGGTGGCTAAGACCCCTAGTCTTCCTCCACCTGCTCCAATATAGTGTTGTGTGATCATGAGGTGTATTCCATGGCTGTGGTGAGTGGGCAGTGCGGGCATCATCCGGCATATGCCAGCTGATGCCACCGCACCACCCCACTTACACCCTCAGCCATCAGTGTCTAAGTGCGGTTTAAAATTGGAAGTGGGCACCGGCACTCGGGAGGAGGCTGAAATATCCCCCTGCCAAATGCCGTTGAATGTGCTCACTCCCAAGGCCCTAAGTGTGTGTTTGTGTGGAATGTCGTCAGTGGAAGTGTATAAGGTGCAAATAAAATTGGGGGGCAGGTTGCCACAGGAATGCGGAAATGGGGTCCATACCTGCACTCCCTGACTTGCCCACCCCCCAAGGTCCTATGTGTATTTTTGTGTGATGATGTGAGGGAGCAGGAGGAGAGAAATATGCGGGGATGGGGAGGAATGGCTGGTTGGGCTTAGCCCTCCAGGGAGCCAGCTCCCCTACTGGCCCCAATAGGCACCTCTGTTGTCAAACTGCCACCCAGGGCATGGAGACCCCAGCCCATCCTGCCAGGGCCCAAAGCAGCAGCATTACAGAGCCTCACGGAGTCCGAGGGCACCAGCCCAGCCCCATCCCAGCAGAATTTCTATGCCCACCCCCGCATTTGCACAACTTCCAGAATATATAAGACATGGGACATCCAGGTAAGGTTTGGTCCTCCCCGTCCTGGACCTCCCCCTCCCCTGTGATGGAACGGCAGAGGAGCCAAGGTCTACCTGATGCCCCCGAACCCGGGCCAGGCACTGCTGAGTGTTCCTGCCTTCTTCCCGGCAGCATACATGTCAGGACCCGACCCCCAAGGCCCCGCCCAGATCCCCACACGGGGCCGGCCACCCCCAAACCCCGAGCCCACAGGCCCCCACCCAGACCCGCCCAGGGGTATTGCAGCCGCCAGGCAGTGACCCATGGCCGCCGCCAAGATCCCCAAGGGGCCCCACTCACAACCGCCAGCAGTCCACCCCCCGAGGCAACCCAAGCACCTCCAGAGGGGGGCAACAGCCCCCCAGTCCCAGACACCCCCAGTGAACCCACCTCCAGGGAACATCCGGATACTCCAAACTCAGACCCCACACCCCCCCACCCACACCATCCCGCAGGACAACATCAATGGCCCCCCACCCTCGCTATGTGATGGAACCGATCAAAGGAGCCCAGAGAGATTCATCTGAAGTGGAAGCAGAGGCTATATCAAGTGCAATATGATCTAACAAAAGATTTCTATACTGGTTAATGCAGAGACTTTCTCTATTTTTCCAATTCAAGAGGATAGTTTTCTTAGCGATGCATATGGCAGTCAGAACAACGTGAACCAAAGATGTTGCAATCGGGACATCGTGCAGCTGTCCCAGTAAACAAAGAGAGGGGGAAGTTGGGATATGACATTTCAGACATTTTGACAGATCCTCACATACTCTACCCCAAAATTCCTGGACAGGTGGGCAGGACCACAGTGCATGAATGTAATTGTCAGAAATGTTGTTTGTGCAGTGTGTACAGGTGTCAGACGACACAAACCCCATCTTGAACATCCGATGACCTGTATAGTGTACTCTGTGTAGAATTTTGTACTGAATTAATTGTAAATTGGGGTGTCTGATCATTTTAAAAGTTTTTAAACAAGTTTGGGACCAGAAGTCCTGGTCAAAGCTAACTGATAGATCCACCTCCCATTTTTCAATAGGGATTGCAAATTTATCGTCTATTTTGGACAGTGTCTTATATACTTTAGACAGTAGTTTGGGGGGTTTGAGATTATAAAAGTCTAATACCCTTGGTGGTGTTTGTAATTCTATTTTATTGAGCTTAAATTTTTGTTTGACTACAGATTTAATTTGGTGATATTCTAAAAAGCTCCTCCTTGAACCGTCACCTTATCGTGGTGGAGGAGTTTGAGTGCCCTAATGATCCTAGGAGCTATGTTGTCTGGGGCACTTAGTGCCCCTGGTAGGGTCTCCCATGACAAATTGGTCTTAGGTGAAGGGTGAGACAAAGAATGGTTCGAAGGATCTTTCATGGCGGCTAAAACGAAGAGTCGGAGTACCCGGCCCGGAGGGTTACCGGGGTCCCACCCTGGAGCCAGGCCTGGGGTTGGGGCCCGTGAGCGAGCGCCTGGTGGCCGGGCTTTCGCCCATGGGGCCCGGCTGGGCCCAGCCCGAACCGGATACATGGGCTCGTCCAACTGTGGACCCACCACCCGCAGGAGGAACATGAAGGGTCCGGTGCAATGCAAATCGGGTGGAAGACCAAGGCGGGAGCCTTGGCGGTCCAATCCCCGGACAAGAAAACTAGTTTTTGGGACATGGAACGTCACCTCGCTGGCGGGGAAGGAGCCGGAGCTTGTGGCAGAGGTTGAGCGGTACCGGCTAGATATAGTCGGACTCACCTCGACACATTGCATTGGCTCTGGAACCCGAGACCTGGAGAAGGGTTGGACACTCTACTTTGCTGGAGTTGCTCCGGGTGAGAGGCGGAGGGCTGGGGTTGGCTTTTTGTTAGCCCCGAGACTCTCTGCCTGTGTGTTGGGGTTTACCCCGGGGGACAAGAGGGTAGCTTCCTTGCGCCTTCGGGTCGGGGAACGGGTCCTGACTGTTGTTTGTGCTTATGGGCCAAATATCAATTCAGAGTACCCACCCTTTTTGGAGTCCCTGGGACGAGTGCTAGATAGTGCTCCATCAGGGGACTCCATTGTCCTGCTGGGGGACTTCAATGCTCACGTGGGCAATGACAGCTTGACCTGGAGGGGTGTGATTGGGAGGAACGGCCCACCTAATCCGAACTCGAGCGGTGTTTTGTTATTGGACTTCTGTGCAAGCCGCAGTTTGGCCATAACGAACACCATGTTCGAACATAAGGATGCCCACCGGTACACTTGGTACCAGGGCAGCCTAGGTCACAGGTCGATGATAGATTTTGTAGTCGTATCATCTGACCTGCGGCCGTATGTTTTGGACACCCGAGTGAAGAGAGGGGCGGAGCTGTCAACTGATCACCACCTGGTGGTGAGTTGGATCAGATGGCAAGGGAACATGCCGCGTAGACCTGGCAGACCCAAACGCATAGTGAGGGTCTGCTGGGAACGCCTGGCAGAAGAACCTGTCAAGACGTTCTTCAACTCCCACCTCCGGCAGAGCTTTGACCACGTCCCGAGAGCAGTGGGGGACATTGAGTCCGAGTGGGCCTTGTTCCACTCTGCGATTGTTGAGGCGGCTGTTGCTAGCTGTGGTCGTAAGGTGGCCGGTGCCAGTCGTGGTGGCAACCCCCGTACCCGCTGGTGGACACCAGAGGTTCGGGGAGCCGTCAGGCTGAAGAAGGAGGCCTACAGGGCGTGGCTGGTCTGTGGGTCTCCGGAGGCAGCAGACAGGTACCGGATAGCCAAGCGGGGTGCAGCAGTGGCAGTTGCCGAGGCAAAATCTCGGGCGTGGGAGGAGTTTGGTGAGGCCATGGAGAAAGACTATCGATCGGCTCCAAAGAGGTTCTGGCAAACTGTCCGGCGCCTCAGGAGAGGAAGGCAGCAAATCGCTCACACTGTTTACAGTGGGGATGGGGAGCTGCTGACGTCAACTGAGGCTATAGTCGGACGGTGGAAGGAATACTTTGAGGAGCTCCTCAATCCCACCAATGCGCATTCCGAGGAGGAACCAGAGCTGCGAGGCCTGGGGATGGACTGTCCGATCTCGGGGGCAGAAGTTGCTGAGGTAGTCAAACAACTACACAGCGGCGGAGCCCCGGGGGCGGATGAGGTTCGTCCTGGGTATCTCAAGGCTATGGATGTTGTAGGGCTGTCATGGTTGACACGTCTCTACAACATTGCGTGGTCATCGGGGGCAGTTCCTAGGGAGTGGCAGACCGGGGTGGTGGTCCCCATCTTTAAGAAGGGTGACCTGAGGGTGTGTTCCAACTATAGGGGGATCACACTCCTCAGCCTCCCTGGAAAGGTCTACGCCAAGGTACTGGAGAGGAGGGTCCGATCGATAGTTGAATCTCAGATAGAGGAGGAGCAATGTGGTTTTCGTCCTGGCCGTGGAACTGTGGACCAGCTCTATACCCTTGCAAGGGTGATGGAGGGGGCATGGGAGTTTGCCCAACCAATCCACATGTGCTTTGTGGATTTGGAGAAGGCTTATGACCGTGTCCCCAGGGGCACCCTGTGGGGGACGCTCCAGGAGTATGGGGTGGGTGGCTTTCTGTTAAGGGCCATTCAGTCCCTTTACCAGAGGAGCGTGAGTTTGGTCCGCATAGCCGGTAGTAAGTCGGACCTGTTCCCAGTGAGGGTTGGACTCCGCCAGGGCTGCCCTTTGTCACCGGTTCTGTTCATCACTTTTATGGACAGAATTTCTAGACGCAGCCGTGGTGTGGAGTGTGTCGAGTTTGGTGGCAGGAGAATCTCGTCTCTGCTTTTTGCGGATGATGTGGTCCTCCTAGCTTCATCCAGCTCTGACCTTCAGCTCTTGCTGGGTAGGTTCGCGGCCGAATGTGAAGCGGCTGGGATGAGGATCAGCACCTCCAAATCTGAGACCATGGTTCTCGACCGGAAAAGGGTGGCTTGCCACCTCCGGGTCGGGGGAGAGGTCCTACCTCAAGTGGAGGAGTTTAAGTATCTCGGGGTCTTGTTCACGAGTGAGGGTAGGAGGGATCGGGAGATCGACAGGCGGATTGGTTCGGCGTCTGCAGTGATGCGGACGCTGAGCCGATCTGTCGTGGGGAAGAGGGAGCTGAGCCAGAAGGCCAGGCTCTCGATTTACCGGTCGATCTACGTCCCAATCCTCACCTATGGTCATGAGCTTTGGGTAATGACCGAAAGAACGAGATCGCGGATACAAGCGGCCGAAATGAGTTTCCTCCGTAGGGTGGCCGGGCTCAGCCTTAGAGATAGGGTGAGGAGCTCGGACATTCGGGAGGGACTCGGAGTAGAACCGCTGCTCCTCCGGATCGAAAGGAGCCAGTTGAGGTGGTTTGGGCATCTGGTCAGGATGCCTCCTGGACGCCTCCCCGGGGAGGTGTTTCGGGCATGTCCTGCCGGCAGAAGGCCCCCGGGTCGACCCAGGACACGTTGGAGAGGTTACATCTCCAATCTGGTCCGGGAACGCCTTGGGGTCCTGCCGGAGGAGCTGGTGGACAAGGCCGGGGAGAGGACGGCCTGGAGCTCCCTAGTTGGGATGCTGCCCCCGCGACCCGGACCCGGATAAGCGGAGGAAGACGAAGACGAAGACGAAGATATTCTAAAAAGCTATTCTTATCCATTCCAAATTGGGAGACTATTTGATTAAATGGGATGAAGTCCAATCCTTCATATGTGTTCCAGGTATAGGATTCCTTTATTTTTCCAGTCCGGAAGGTTCATCATTTTGTTGTTTTGCAAAATGTCAGGATTGTTCCAGATAGGTGTGCGTCTGCATGGTACTAGTGAAGACTCTGTCATTTTAAGATACTCCCACCATGCTGTCAGAGAGGTGCTGATACTAATACTTTTGAAGCTTTCATGTTTTCTTATGCTTGGGCTAATAAATGGTAAGTCTGAAAGCTCTATCGTATTGCAAAGTGTCTGTTCTATATCTAACCAGGACTCGTCTAATGGGTTATCTTGCAACCATCTTGGTATATATTGCAGCCTGTTGGCTAAGAAATAATAATAAAAGTTGGGTAAATCTAGTCCTCCTCTGTCTTTGGTCTTCTGAAGCGTTTTTAAGCTAATTCGTGGAGGTTTATCCTGCCAAAGGAATTTAGTAATTGAGGAGTCCAGAGATTTAAACCAGTCAGCTGGAGGTTTGTTTGGGATCATCGAGAATAAGTAATTTATTCTGGGTAAGACCATCATTTTAATTGTAGCAACTCTCCCCATGAGTGATATTGGTAAGGATTTCCATCTTGCAAGATCATCTTCCACTTTCCTTAAAAGTGGGATGTAATTCAGTTTGGTTAGATCTGCTAACTTGGGAGAGATATTAATTCCAAGGTATGTGATATTCCCTGACTCCAATTGTGTATTAAGCAAATTGACAAATGAGAAATTAATTGGTAGAACTGTGGATTTTAACCAGTTTATAGAGTAATCTGAAACTCTGGAAAAAGAGTTTATCAGTTCTATTGCTTGGGAGAGAGAGGATTGAGAATTCTGGAGAAAGAGTAAAACATCATCTGCATAAAGACTGATCTTATGTTCTATTTTCTTACACTTTATCCCTTTAATATCTGTTGTTTGCCTAATTGCTGCTGCTAGTGGTTCAATAAAGATAGCAAATAGTGAGGGGGAGAGTGGGCATCCCTGCCTGGTCCCCCTCTGAAGACAGAAGCTAGCTGACATTTGGTCGTTCGTCCTGACACGTGCTGTTGGTGAACTGTATAATGTTTGTAGCCAGTTTATGAAGAAGTTCCCAAAACCAAATTTATGTAAAGTTGCAAATAAGAACTTCCAGTTAACTCTATCAAAAGCTTTTTCTGCATCTAGAGATAATATACTAGTTTCTATGTTTCTACTGTAAGAGAAATCTATCAAATTAAGTAATCTACGTGAATTTGTGGGTGATTGTCTACCCTTAATGAAACCAGTTTGGTCAGGGTGTATTATGAAGGGGGTTACCTTCTCTAATCTTTTGGCCAGGGCTTTACAAATTATTTTGAGATCAACATTAATAAGAGAAATTGGGCGATAGCTGGTAAGAAATGCCGGGTCTTTGCCTGGTTTTAACAAGAGACTATTATTGGCTGAATTCATGTTTGGCTGTAATCTGCTGCTCTCTTCGATTTCTCTCACCATTCTGAAAAATATTGGAGCCAGAATGATCCAGAATTCTTTGTAGAATTCTACTGGGAACCCGTCTGGACCTGGAGCTTTCCTATTCGTCATGGATTTAAGGGCTTCCTGGAGCTCCGCTGATGTTAGTGGCGAGTCCAGGACTGTAACTTGGCTGTCTGATAATTTAGGAAGTGTTATCCTGTCAAGGAACTCATTGATCTCATTATCTGATGGGTTTATCTGTGGTGAGTACAACGTTTGGTAAAAGTCTCTGAAGGTGTTGTTTATTCTTTCAGGGTCATATACTATATTCCCGGTTGAGTCTTTAACAGCAGATATGGTAGTTTTCTCTTTGTTTATTTTTAATTGGCTAGCTAAGAATTTACCTGATTTATTACTATGTTCAAAGTTCAATTGGCTCAGTACAGCTGGGACTCAGCGCAATTGGCAATCCACTAACATAGTTAAACAGTACATGAGTGATTATGGGCTTTGTGATGCATGGCGATCTCTTCATCCTAACCGTAGAGAGTATACTTTTTTTTCGCACGTCCATCACTCTCATTCACGTTTGGATTATTTTCTAGTCAGCAGCTCATTGTTGGCTGACATTTCAAACACTGAGATACACCCCATAGTTGTCAGCGACCATGCTCCAGTTTCTTTAACTCTGGTAAATAAAAAGACAATCCCACCAAGCAAAAACTGGAGGTTTAATACATCACTGCTTAAAGACAAAGGTTTTATAGAATTTTTTAAAAAGGAGTGGGGTTTATATTTAGAACATAATGACCTGCCTGGAACATCAGCATCTATTCTTTGGGAGGCAGGAAAGGCAGTGATGAGAGGTAAAATAATCTCTTTCTCATCACATAAGAAAAAAACGGAAAACAAACGTATTCAGGAGTTAGAAGAAATCATCAAGTCTTTAGAGGCGTCCACAGAAGAAGAGTTAATGAGCAAATTACGTAAAGCTAAATTAGAACTTCATGGAATTATTGACAAAAAGACACAATTTTTAGCCTTTTTTAAAATTCAAGACCAAGTCGACTGATAAGACTTGTTATTTTGAAAAATGATCAGTCCATCTGAGTTTAACATGAAAGGCTAAACGTTAAAATTGTGTTCTACCTCTTTTTCTTGCATTAGCCACAGATAAAAATAGAAAAATGCTTGGATGTGAAAAGCCATTAAATTACAAGTTACATTGAAAATTAGCATTCATGGGTTAACCTATCCTGGCTCACACTGAGGAAGGCTGTTGTTGATTTAGCATCCAGGAGAGAGCGGAGCACGTCTCAGCAAGTAGAAGCTAACTGTTAGCATTAGCAAATCCACAACATGGCAGAACTCCTTTAGGCGTGTGATATTTTTGGAGATGGTAAATGGCCTGTATTTGGATAGCACCTTCTTAGAGTTCTACAACCCCCCAAGGTGCTTCACAACACAATCAGTCATTCACACACACATTCACAAACTGATGGGGATAAGCAATGATGTAGCCACAGCTGCCCTGGGGCGCACTGACAGAGGTGAGGCTGCCGAGCGCTGGTGCCACCGGTCCCACCGACCACAACCAGCAGGAAAGGCGGGTTAAGTGTCTCCCAAGGACACAACAGTAGAATTCTCTGGTGGGAACCAGGATCGAACTTGTAACCTTCCGATTACTGGACAACCTGCTCTAAGCTCTCTGAGCTACTGCTGTCCCTAAATATAACATCAACGTTGCAAAGTGAACAGAATCAATCAGAGGCAAGGTAAGCAAACTGTCATGGTCTGCGTCTGCCCCCTCCTTTATTGTCTCCTGGTGTCCTCCATCCCTCTCTAGATTCCCTTTTGTGCCTCATAGCGCCCTCATGTGTCCTTTGTCTGTGTCTCGTTTATTGTGTTTTCTGTTTGTGGGCATTCGATCATCCCCATTCCCTCCAGTTGTAGCTCCAGCCTCTTTGTCCCCAGCTCTGTCTGTTTGGGTGTGTGTGCATCCATTCCCCAACTCAGTGTGTGTGTGTGTGTGTGTGTGTGTGTGTGTGTGTGTGTGTGTGTGTGTGTGTGTGTGTCCATTCTCCAATTCAGTGTGTGTGAATGTATTTGGGTGTGTGTGTGTGTGTGTGTGTGAGTCCTTGCCTCAGTCTCTTAGTTCAGTTTTGTGTTTATCTGCCCTTTTGGTTCTGCTTCCCCATTTAGATAAGTGTTGTCTCCTGTCTTCCCTCCAGCCCTCACTCCACACACCCGCTTCCTGTTTCCCTAATTGTTCCTCCCAGTCTATTTAAGCCCTGTCTTGTCTCTGTGTTGTTGTCGGTCCATTGTATTTCTTGGTCAGCGTTGCCACTTTAAATCCTCTATATTCATACTAACTCTTCTTACTGGTCCAAACGCTTCACCCCTTTCAAATAAACATTAAAACAATCATTGAGCCTGGTTTCATTTATCCTTCAATCATAGAAAAACCTGTGTAATGGACTTGCTACATTACACTTGTTTCTCCTTCAGGATGCTCACCTTTACCAACTTTTCATCCATTTACCTCCACCGCCAAGTCCACTCTTGTCTTTAAAGACAAAACATCTGGACTGATGTATGTAAAGCTGTAGTATCAAGTCCTAGTTCTTGTTGACCATTTACTGGCATGTTTTACTTGTTTTCTTGCTCCAGCAGATCTGATTGGATGATGCTCAGCATATCCTCAGGTGCTGCTAGTTCCAGTCAGTTGTGCTGGAGAAAAACCCAGAATGGTAATCTGTGTGAACCAGGATTACACCACCTCTTATTACTGCTCTCTTAATATCGTTTCCAGGTAGTGTCACTACCTCTGCCATCTCCCAAACCATGCATTGTTGCTGATATTAAGTTATTTACGCAGGATTTATTCTACGTTTTGGTTGTTTTGTTGCAGACAAAAGATTTAAACAAAGCAGTGCTTCCAGCCATCTTGCATCATTGATGACATTAATATTCAGATTGGTGACTTACATTCCTGGTGTAAAATTATATTCACTCCAACTGCAAATGAATATATTGTAGAGAAGCTTATCAACGAATGAGTTTTATTTTGTTGCATCAGAACAAATATAACTGCCCACAGTTCTAAGCTGTGGGTCTCTTTGATTAAAATGAGGTGAGTTTTAAATAAAAACAGGAGACAAATTAATCTGTTGACATAGGTTGCAGTTTTTCCTCTGTACCACTAGAGGGTAATGTTGGATCAGACATTTAAATTGCTCCTTTTTATGGCTCTCTTTTGTCATCATTGTTAACTATAGCTGCAACATGGCAGTAAATCTAAAGTGCACTATCAAAGTAATAATGATCGGTTTTTGTGCCTGTCAACAAATTAATACAGTGACCTACAGATATTTTTAAGTAATTTACTTAGGAAGTTGAGTCAAGCATAGTTTTGCTTATTTTGAATAATGGTGTGAATTTGTTACTTTAAAACAAAAGAACATTGCCTCTGTGTATGAAATGTGCAGTACAAATAAAGCTGCCTTGCCTAGAAGCTTTTGTCACATTGTTTCCGTTTCTTATGATATATCATAACCATAACCTAAATCTATCCTAACCATCACAGTATGACATAAATGTAAGTGCAGGTGTTTTGTTGTAAATCTTCACATTTTCAGTAAGTGTGAAGTTCATTATTGTCACTCAGCATGTCGTCTGCATGATGGATTTGTGTTGGCATTGCATTTGCTACACACCCACAACAGGTCATTTGTCATTGGTGTTATTAAACAACGGAAATACTTCAAAAGAGGTCCGTGGCTTTTCCACCCTCTGTTGACATATTCATGTGAGTTATGTCAAGTCTTTGCAAAGGTTTAACTCAGCATTTGTAGCTTATCTGCTCCCAGTTTCCAAACGTGTTTGTGTCTTTGTGGTCCGTGCGGAACGAACAACACCCTAGAATTATTTAAGCATACATCTTCATTTGATTCTTCTTTATCTAATGATTTAGCTCCTGTGACAATGTTCCGCTGGAAGGTTAATCCATTGGATTAAGTGGTATTTCCAGGGTTTCAAATTTAACATGCAAGCATGGATTAGTAAGATTGATTGAAACGTTTATTTGAACATAAGACAAATTATTTTTTTAAATCAATGAACATAGTAGAAAAAACAAGATATACCACTAAAAAAAGAAGTCTTTGTCCAAAGGGAGTAAGAAGAAACAAGTGCTTATTCAGTCCCACCCCCTTGACTCACATTACTAAATTACCTTTACTTTACAAGTTACCACATTCATACATACATACATACACATTCATATATATATGTATATGCAGCTTCTAATGAGAGCATTTTGCATTAACATTTCATGGTACTAATGATAGTAATAATAATAATAACAATGACAATAATAACATCAACAACAGCAAAATAATAATGACAATATCATAGTTTCCAGAACCTCATTTTCATATCCGTTAATTATCAATTTTTTATACAGTGATTTAAATGTGTTTATATTTGGTCACTGTTTGTGTATTTCCTGCAGCCCATTCCACAGCTTCACTCCACATACTGATACACAAAAACTCCTTTTAGTGGTTCTTACCCTAGGCATTTAAAAAATTTTAGTCCCTCATAAATGATATTCCTCATCACTCTGGTTGAAGAGCTTTTGAATATTAGGTGGCAAAAAGTGCTTACTAGCTTTAAACATGATTTGAGCTGTTTGATAATGAACCAGGTCTTGAAGTTTAATGTATTTTCACTGTAAAAACAAAGAATTTGTATGATCCAGATACCCAACTTTATGAGTGACACGTATTACCCTCTTTTGCAATACTGATAGTGGGTGTAGTGCATTTTATAATCGTTTCCCCAAAGCTCTATACAGAAAGTGAAATATGGCAGAACTAATGAACAATACAGAATATGGAGTGATTTACAGTCCAACAGTTGCTTCATTTTATTTATAATTACAATGTATCAGGGGGAATGGGCTGAGCTGAAGGGTAGCGGAGGTAAATGTAGCGTGGCTGTGTGACCCAGACGCGGAGTGACTGGCGTTTGGTCTTAACAGGACACGCAGCTTGCTCTTAGGAACGGCGGTACAGCACTCGCAGGGAGTCGAGGCTGAACTGCGGTTCCTTTGTGTTGGGAGCTGTCGGGATCGAGTGGAGACAGCATGGAAAGTTCCCTTTCCTGGATGGATCTGGGACTTAATCTCGATCAGGTTGGTTTGGCTTGTCATGAGACGATGACTGAATGACAGCTCAGCGGTGAAAGTTCCTTATATAGATTCTGCGTGGTGACATCACCGAGAGCGTCGGTGACGGGAATGCTGGGAAATGGAGTGCAGCGCCAACCCGGCCCGCAGAGGAGGTCAGGAGGAGGAGGCGACGGGACCAGAAGTCCTCCAACAAGGTCGGGTCCAGGAATGAACGGGCCGGTTCCCAGGAGCGCTCCTCCGGGCCGTAGCCCACCCAGTCCACCAGATACTGCCAACCACGGCCCTGGCGGCGGGCATCCAGGATCTTGCGGACAGTGTACACCTGGTCGTCACCCACACAACGGGGCGGAGGCCCGCGGGCCGGAGGAGGATGGAGAGGAGACCACCGGTTTGAGCTGAGAGACATGGAAGACTGGATGTATCTTCAGAGAGGTCGGAAGGCACAGCCGGTAAGTAACCGGATTGACGACATCTCGGACCGGGAAGGGCCCCAAAAAACGGGGGGCGAGCTTCCGGGAGCCAGCCGGTAACCTTAGATTGGCCGTAGAGAGCCATGCCCGGTCCCCAGGCTGGAACACAGGGCCGGGCCGGTGCCAGCGGCGATGTTGCCGGGAGTATTCCGTGTTGGCCCTGCTGATGGTGGCACGGGCCCGGACCCAGGCGAGACGGCAGCGGCGGACCATAGCCTGAGCAGCAGGGACCTCCACCTCAGGCACCTGATGGTCGAAAAGAGGGGGCTGGTAACCATAACACGTCTCGAAGGGGGACAGACCTGTGGCAGAGGACATATGGAGGTTATGTGACAGTTCCGCCCACAGGAGGTAGCGGGGCCAGGTGGATGGCTGGGACGAGGCGAAGCAGCGCATGTAGCGTCTGAGCTGCTCATTAGCCCATTCCGTCTGACCGTTAGTCTGGGGATGATAACCAGATGACAGACTGGCGGAAGCGCCGACCAACCGACAGAAAGCCTTCCAGAAGCGTGAGATGAATTGGGGCCCTCTGTCGGATACCATGTCCTGGGGAAACCCGTGCAGCCTCACCAACTGTTCGAGGAGGATTTCCGCCGTTCTCTTGGCAGTGGGGAGCCCGGCCAACGCCACAAGATGCACAGCCTTTGAGAAGCGGTCGGTGATGGTGAGGATGGTGTCCAAATTATCTACAGCGGGAAGGCCTGTGACAAAATCCACTCCGATGTGCGACCACGGCCGTCTGGGCACAGGGAGCGGTTGCAAATCCTTGGCTCCAGGCTGGGTGGACGACTTGGACCGGGCACACGTGTCACATGCCGCAGTGTACTCGCGCACATCCTTCCTCATGGTGGGCCACCAGAGAGCGCGGCGGAGAAACTGGAGGGTGCGAGCCTGGCCTTGGTGTCCAGCGAGCCGTGAACTATGTCCCCACTCCAGGGCCTCCTGACGACAGACAACTGGAACGTAGAGGCGGTTGCGAGGCGTCTCCGGGGGCGCCGGATCAGCAGGGAGGGCAGCCCGGATGGAGTCCTCCAGTGGCCATTGTAGGGCGGCCAAGAACCGTTTGGCCGGGAGCATGGTCAAGGGCTCAGGAGGTTTGGGATCTTGTGTGTAGCGGCGGGAAAGAGTGTCCGCCTTGAGGTTCTTGGAGCCGGGTCGGTAGGCGATATGGAAGTTATAGGGTTCGAAAAAGAGGGCCCACCGGGCCTGACGAGGGTTGAGTTGGCGGGCGGTCTGCAGATGTATGAGGTTCTGATGATCGGTCCAGATTAGAAATGGGTCGGTGGTTCCTAAGAGCCATTGCCGCCACTCCTCCAGAGCCCATTTAATTGCCAGCAGTTCCCGGTCCCCGACTCCATAGTTCTGCTGTGTAGGGGAGAACTTCCTGGAAAAGTACGCGCAGGGGTGGAGTTTGGAATCCGGACCCCGCTGCGATAACACGGCTCCTGCTCCCATCTCGGAGGCGTCCACCTCCACAACGAAAAGCCGGGTAAGATCTGGGTGGAGGAGGATGGGCTCGCTTACGAAGCGACGGACCAGATCATGGAAGGCCATGATAGCCTCCGGGGTGAGGCGGAAAGGGCGAGGCTGGTTGGTGGTCTTGGTTAAGGAGGTTAATGGTGCTGCAGGGGAACTAAAATTGCGGATGAACCTGCGGTAGAAATTACAGAAGCCCAGGAAGCTCTGCAGCTGTTTCAGGGTTGTGGGAAGTGGCCACTGCGCTACAGCCTGCACTTTCTGTGGATCCATACTTAAACCCCGGGAGGAAATGATGAACCCCAGGAACGAGGTGGACTCCTGGTGAAAAGCACATTTTTCCAGCTTGCAGTACAGTCCGTGCTCCAGGAGGCGAGACAGCACCGCCCGAACATGCTGGTTGTGTTCCTCTGCAGTGCGGGAGTAAATGAGGATGTCGTCCAAATAAACAAAAACCCAACGGCTAAGTATGTCCCTGAGGACATCGGTAATAAAGCGCTGGAAAACAGCAGGGCTGTTGCAGAGGCCGAAGGGCATGACGAGGTACTCGTAGTGGCCTGTTGGTGTTATGAAGGCGGTCTTCCACTCCTCCCCCTCCTTTATGCAGATGAGATTGTAGGCTCTGCGGAGGTCCAGTTTGGTAAACAGGGTGGCCTGGGAGGTGGCTTCCAAAGCGGTGCTCATGAGAGGAAGTGGATGAAGGTCCCGGATGGTGATCTTGTTTAACCCTCGGTAGTCGATACAGGGCCGGAGGTCCCCCTCCTTCTTTTTAACAAAGAAAAACCCCGCCGCTCCAGGGGATGTGGAATGACGGATGAAACCTTTCTGGAGAGCCTCGTTAATATAGGAGTCAATCGCCCGGGTCTCCGCCGGGGAGAGTGAGAACAGCCGACCCCGGGGCGGGGTGGTTACGGGCTGGAGTTTGATCTCCAAATCGTAAGGTCGATGCGGGGGTAGTCTGGTGGTAGGTTCTTTTGCAACGACCTGAGCAAGATCATGGTATTGGGGAGGTACGAGCGTCAAATCCACATCTTTGGGCGGTGTCGCCCTAGACTGTGATCCTGGAGCAGTACAGTGGATACGGCAGTTAGCACCCCAAGCTGTGACTTTATTTATGAACCAGGAGATGTGAGGGTCATGGCGACGGAACCAGGAGTGACCCAGCATGAGAGGAGTCGTTGGGGCTTAAATGACCAGGAAGTGAAGGGTCTCCACGTGTTCGTTTATGGTCATACGGAGGTTCTGGGTTCAGTGAGTGAGAGGATATGGCATGAGTGGACGACCATCCACTGAGGTGACAGGAATGGGGTGGTCGAGGAGGGTGAGCGGTATATTGAGCCGGGTGACCAATCCCTGGTCGATAAAACATTCCGCAGCGCCGGTGTCAAGGAGGGCTGCCAGAGAAACCGGTCCTTGGTCCTACTGGAGAGAGACCGGAAGGGTGGTGTGATGTGGAGCTGGATGAGTAGAAACTCCGGGTGGAACAGCTCCTACACCGACCCGGAGGGACCGTTTCCCGGTCGTACCACACATGTTGCCCGGGGGTGGCTCAGATCCCCACAATAGGCTTATCGTCCCTCCTGATAGCGTTGCGCCCGTTCCTCGGGGGGCAACCGTCCCAATTGCATGGGTTCCTCCGTGGGATGGTTCTCCTGACGACGGGGGAACGATCTGGTGTGTGAGGGAACCGGCCTCGGGCTCGGTCGGGTAAGGAGGCTGCGGTCCAGCTGGAGGGCCAGGTCTACCGCCTGGTCCAGGGAGGTCGGAACCTCGTGTCCAATCATGCCCTCACGGATACGGGGGGACAACCCCTCCAGGTAGACGGCCTTCATGGCGTCATCGCCCCAGGTCAGATGGGCAGCTGTTGTCCGGAAGCGTGAGGTGTAATCAGCCGCGGTTTGGGAGCCCTGGCGGAGTTGGAGCAGGCCGGTCTCCTCTGAGATCTCGCTGCTGGTATGAACGAACGCCTTCTTCATCTCCTTCACGAAGGACTCATAGTCATTGCAGATGGGAGATTTCTGGTGGTACAGAGCCGCCGCCCATTCACCTGCTCGCCCCGTCAGCAGGGAAGTTAGCTTGGCGACTCGAGAGCAGGACGTCGGGTAGCGTGCCGGCTGACGCTCAAAAGTCATTGCTAGGACGGCCAGCATGCTCTCCGGGGATCCTTTAATCCCGTCCCATTTGTCTGGGAGACTTAGATTGGGCTCCACGCCGTCACGAGTGGCAGACGTCTGTCGTTGGAGCGACGTGGAGAGTTGGATGACCAGCTTGGTGACGGATTCGAGTTTGGATGCTTGGCGGTCCAAGACGGCACGAAGCTGGTTGTTTTCCGCCTCCTGGCGTTCTAATCGGCTGTGCAGCTGTGCTACTTCTGCATGCAACTGAGCGAACTCCGCTGGGTCAACTTTAGATTCAGTCATCCTGTCAGGGCAGATGGGCTGAGCTGAAGCGTAGCGGAGGTAAATGTAGCGTGGCTGTGTGACCCAGACGCGGAGTGACTGGCGTTTGGTCTTAACAGGACACGCAGCTTGCTCTTAGGATCGGCTACATAGAACAACCCAGACCGGGCGCATAAAAAAACAAAGAAAAAAAAAGACAAAGAAAAAAATATCCGGCTGTTCCTAGACAACCAGTGTCCATGTGGTAAACACTCTTCGGTGTTGAAAAACCATGTGAAAAAAAAGTGAAAAAAAAAAAGAAAATAAACCTCGTCATGGTCCGCGGGATTAACGCCGTTCCCAAGGTAACCGTCCAATGTGCCGGGAAGCTCTTCGTCATCCCGCACTGCTCTTATCAATTTGAGTCTTTTTCATCATTGATCCATGTTTCTGATATGGCTATAATCCTAAAAGGAGTTTTAAACTTATATAGAAAAACCTTTATGCTCTCAAAGATAACTGAAGACTAGCAGACAATAATATTTGAGGCATTTAAGGGATACTATGCCAATTTTTTTATATTTTTAAATAGTTTTCCTGAGGCATTAAGTGCTAACATGACCCTTCACAGGGTTAATAAAAAGTAACTCAGACCCCAATCGCCCCCTGTGACCACAATATCTCACTTGCAACTTCAGACTTGCGAGCTGCCACCTGTGGACTTGAACAAAATAGAGCTGACATGGCACTGTAGTCTGGTTCCAGCGCGTTTCCTGCATGTTTTAGATCATGAAAACAGCTGATTTGTTTCATTTAGTGATGAACCCCTCCTGTAGACACTCATGAAGGCTGGGAGAAATTTCAGCTGTTAGATTAAGGTGTTAAAAAGACAAATGCACACGAGGAGAGTTTTGCTTTTCACTAACAGGCACTAGGGAGTGTTAAAGCAAGCCAAAGCTGCCAAGTGTGCCTTTAAACAAATCAGGTGAAAGCATGAAAATGTGTCTGAGCTACATGGTACTGCAGGCATGAGTTGGCATCTAAGTTAATATTTTACAGGTAATTAAGCATGCAAACTATAAAAGACACAAATGTCAAAAATTAATACATACAGGACAGGCCACACCTTCTCATTCAATGTGTTTTCTTTATTTTCATGACCATGACCATTTACAAAGGGACCAACAAATGCTAAACACCTCTGGGAACTTCTTCAAGACTGTAAGAAAACCATTTCAGGTGACTGCCTCTTGAAACTCATCACGAGAATGCCAAGAGTGTACAAAGCAGTAATCAGAGCAAAGGGTGCTACTTTGAAGAAAATAGAATATAAAATATTTTTTCAGTTATTTCATCTTTTTTGGTTAAGTACATAACTCCACATGTGTTTATTCATAGTTTTGATGACTTCAGTGAAAATCTACCAACGTAAATGATCATGAAAACAAAACTTTGGTGACATCACAGAGTTAAAAAATTTAAAACATGCAATGCTACCCCCCCCCCCCCCCAATTGTGTCATTGACTGAACATTGCAACCCTAATAGATAATAGTTGAGTCATGAATGCTAATTTACAATGTGACATAGATGTGTGTGGCTTTTTCTGACCCAAGGATTTCCTCGTCTATTAGCTGTCTCTTTCAGCGGGTAATGCAGGAAGTAGGGGTAGGAGACTTGTTTTAGGTTCTGTCCGCATGTAAAACTCAGAGTGACCGATCATTTCTCAAAAAGAACAAGTAAAAACTGGTTTCTAAGTGAACTTGCTCTTTAATAATCATCCTACAAGATAGAGACATCGATGAACAAAAGGTTTCTTTGATCAGCCTCAATAAACCAACACTTAAATCAGGGGTGGCCATACTTTCTCACCTCGTGAGCTACTTTTGAAATGAGTAGTTCAAACTAGGGGGTTGTACAACCTACTGGGGGGGGGGGGGGGGGGGGGTTGCTGCCGTAGTGATGCATCGGACACCATTTTGTTAATTTTTCTTTTGATGGAGTGCCTACAGAAAGGATTTGTGATGGACCAACATTACTGTTGCAATTGATTGACACTGAACACTAAATTCTTGCAGCAGTAACAGGGGAGGGCAGCTTAAATGTCAGAGTTCATGGCCTCACAGCCTGGCAGGAGAAACTGCTCTACTGTCTGAGAAGCAGTGAATGATGGGTGAAGTCTGTCATTATCTCCATATATGATTCTATATATCTGTTTGAGTGGTTGCCTAACCCATCTTAACAGATGTTAGCCTTGGCTTTAGATAATAAAAGACAACCTGGTAGAAAGTCTTGGCTTTTCTGACTTTATAGCTGCACTCAAGACTAAAAACAAAACATTTCCCCACTTGCTCTTTTGGTCTGTTACTCTTGCTCTTTTTGGTAACCCTACCTGTAGCTAACTAAATTAACTAAACACAGAATCTGAAGTTTCAAGAGCTGATTCCACAGATCCTACTTAACAACACCCATATGTGAAAAGTCATTCCTTACCTTTCATTTGTAAACCTCGGTCTTGCAGTCATTCATTCATGCCCTCATTAGATGAGCTAGACTGTTCAATAGGATAAGTTAAAACTATTTACAGGACAAAATAATGAAACTGAGTATAACTGACTGGTGTGTTTGTTCCTCGTGAGCAGCTTGTGCAGGAAGGTTTATGAAAGGGGAGGCTGGATAAAAGAGAAGAAGGTGCAGCGACCATAGTAGTGGGATGAGGGGGAAACTGTGACTGACAGCTTGTTGACTGTTACTGGATGCTGAGAACCCCATGGGTTAAATTGGATTCCCTCATAAGGTCCCCAGTGTGGTGCATTGTAAGGGTCATGAAGGGTCCCATCTGACGTTTGACCTTTCTATTTCGCGTTTGCCACCCCTTGTGTCAGCACCACTGACCACTAGTGAACGGTAGTTCAGAGTGTCTGAACTTGGGTCCCCTCATGCACTTTGGTCTGGAACTGGTTCTAAAACCAAAAAATGTAATAAAGGCATTTGTGTAATTTAATACAAACACAGTCCACTCTGGAAACATAAAGGATCTTTGCTGTATTTCAGCAAGAACTCTGACACATCTTGTTCAGTGAGAAGTAGTACCTCCCAGGAATGGTGGCTTATTTCCTTGTGTTTCACCAGGTCTTTTCCATCCATTGGTTTCCAGCTGTTCCTGAGGGGAATAATTAAATTTTACTATTTTACTATTTTTTAAATTTACAAATCATTTATTACATGTCCACCTCAGTGGACAGTGTGCATTCTGAACGTGTCATATGTATCCAATAGAGTCCAATGGGTGGGGGTGGGGTGGGGGGGGGGGGGGGTGTCAAATGCAATAAAGTCTTCAACAGCTGAGCTTAACTGCACAGAAAGCAAACTAGTTTGAGTATCTGTCCACTGCAGTGACCATTATGCATGAAAGGGTTAATAAATATTTTGTTGAATAGATCACAGTATCCTACCGAAGTTCAGACACAGTGAATCCTGTTATTGATTGATTGATTGATTGTAATTTTGGGGGGGGGGGGGTTAAAAACAAAGATAAAGATTAAGAGATAAAGATTCAAATACAACAAATAGCCAAACTGTTTCTACCAGTCTGCCAGATCAGAGGTTTGCCAGAGGGCTTCCTATTATCGACCCACAATCCACTTCTTTAGTCGATGGACTTTTATTTTATTCTCATTCTGAAAAAGAGCAGTTTTCTGTTTGGAGAAATTTCCTTTCTGTATCTACAACTCATTGTTTAAAGAAACCAATCAACATCCAAACGCATTCTAATTTCACAGAAATAGTTTTAGAAAAAATTTTCTATGTGAACTCTGTTATAATTTAAATTTTTCATTTTTTTAATTACTTCATTTTAAAGAAAGCATAAAATAGCCTTCCATGAATCCTGAAAAGGACATTGATTACTTGTTTGTGCCCAAGGTTTATTTTCCCCACAGATTGCCAGGTTCTGTTAAGGTGGACCAGGCAAGAGAGGAAAAGTCAGCAGTTAAGCAAAAGGAAAGTGTCGTAACAGCCTAAGAATTATTTTTCAGTCCTGATATTACGCTGAGGAATACTGATCAGTAGATCATGTTTCACAGTTTCACACACTGCACTTTGGGCTGGAAGGGTGAGAAGCGCATTTTCCAGGTGGTTCCAGCTAAACCCACTGATTTTATGAGGACTTAAGAACCACTACATTTATATTTCCCCTGAAATGACCTGGAAGACATAATTGCTTTTATGTTCTGCTGAGGAAAACTTTTCTAAAACCTGAACAGTTATGTGACAATACCCGGCTTTCATTTAGCCTGCAAGATACTATGTGACCAATGCAGTCTTGCAGATTGTGTAATTTTAAGAAACATTATCAATAGAAGTGTGTTTAGATATTTGAAATTATTTTTATTTAGTCTTTTTTGTGCTTTAATGTAAGCCAGTGCTGTGCTGATAATAAACAAGCTTAACATTAAAAATATAAAGGCCTTTCACATCTACACCAAACATCCCATAGACAAATATGCTAGACAGACCAGACAGAGGACGATAATGGGAAAACTGAAGCTAAAAGCAACCAAAACACCCCCTAGTGGCTGGCTGCAGCATACATTTAAGCCCCACCCATTCCGTGTAGATGAATGGGATCATTACATGAATAAGTTCATATTTACTGTTACTTTCCGTGAATTCAGTACTCAGTTTGAGTTAACCTTCAACCTACAATCAGTGAAGTGGAATCTTATAAACATTTATGGGATTTAAAACAAGGGACTAGATCAGCTGCCAAATTAGCAATTGACTTCCGCACCATTGCAGCTGAATCTGGATGGAACCGCCCATCTCTGACAACAGCGTTCTTACAGTCCCTCAACGACAAGTTGAAAGATAAGCTCGCTACCCGTAATGAACAACATTCTTTGGAGGATTTGATTAAACTTGCCATGAAAATAGACTCACGCATGCGAGAGCGATCCCGAACCAGAAACATTCCCCCCTCTCGTTCTCAGGTTCATATGCCTCAGTTCATTCCAGATTCCATACCAGGGGCTAGTGCTCCCTGTGAAGAGCCCGAACCCATGCATATCTGCAAAGCTCGGCTATCCCCGGCTGAATGGCAGCAATGTATGGCAAGCAGTGCATGCCTATGTTGTGGAGCCCTGGGATATTTCATTGCCATTTGCCCTATTCGCCCAAAAGAGAGAGCCCGTCGATAAGACTGGGTGTCCTGACGGGTAAATCCACAACTTCTCTCAGATTATTGATCCCTGTAACTATCATCATCAAGAATCAGAGTTCACCACTCATGCTCTCATTAACTCAGGTTCAGAACAAAGTCTCATCTCTGCTCAGCTAGTTCATCAACTCGCCATCCCTGTCGAACCTCTAACTCAAGCATTCAGCTCTAGATGGTTGTCAACTCACTACCATAACCCACTGGACTAAACCCATCACTCTTATCACCTCTGGGAACCATAATGAGGAGGTACAACTTTTTGTGTTTTCCATTACGGAGTCGCCTATTGTGTTAGGTTTTACTTGGCTGGAGAAACACAACCCCATCATCAACTGGTCTAGTAGACTCATTGAATCCTGGAGTTCATGGTGTCATGCTAATTGTCTCCGTTCTGCTAGTCCTTCCACCCAGAAGCCTGAGTCCTCGGTCGCCTCGCTGGATCGTACACTGGTCCCCACTGAATATCATTACCCCTCTCCAGTGTTCAGCAAACAGAAAGCTTTCTCTCTTCCACCTCACAGACCCTATGACTGCACCATTGACCTTATCCCTGTCTCACCTCTAGCCCTTTTCTATACCCTCACGACCCTGGTCTCATATCGCTTTAGACTTTGTTACTGGCCTTCCTCCTTCTAAGGAGAAAACAATCACACTCACCATCATCGATAGGTTCTCCAAAGCCTGCCATCAAGTGGCGTTGTCCAAGTTACCTTCTGCAGCCCAGACCGCCATGCTCCTGTTTTCTCACGTCTTCAGACTTCATGGCATTCCTCTTGAAGTAGTGTCAGACAGAGGTCCTCAGTTCTCATCTCAAGTTTGGAGGGAGTTTTGTCTTTCTTTGGGGGCTAAACCTTGCTTGTCCTCAGGTTTCCACCCGGATTCCAATGGGCAGTGTGAACGGCTCAACCAAAAGGTTGAAGATGCACTTCGATGTGTCTGCTTCTCTAACCCTCATCAGTGGAGTCTTTTCCTACCATGGATCGAATATGCTCAAAACGCCCATATTTCCGCAGCTACTGGCAAATCCCTTTTTGAATTCTCATTGGGCTACCAACCTTCACTAATGACCAATACTGCTCCAGATCCAGTTCTCTCATCGGTTCGATCCTACATAAGGTCCTGCAAGAGGGTTTGGGGTCAGATGCAGGGAGCACTTCAGCACACATCTGCCCAAAACAAGAGGTACGCTGATCATCATCGAACCCCAGCTCCCGCTTACTCCCTTGGCCAGATGGTCTGGTTAGCGATGAAGAACATTTATCTCAGGGCTATCCCCAGGAAACTCTCCCCATGCTTTTTGGGCCCTTTCCCCATCATAGCCATTCTGAGCCCCTTGACCGTTCACCTGCAACTTCCCACGTCCCTTCATGTCCACCCTGTGTTCCACGTCTCCCAGATGCGACCCGTGTATTCTAGTCCCTTATGTCCCCCGCCTGACCCTCCTCCACCGCCTCGGATGGTGGATGGAGGACCTGTGTTCTCCGTGAACCTTATCCTGGACGCCCGTCGCCGAGGCCACCAGTATTTGGTGGATAAGAAGGGTTATGTTCCCGATGAGCGATCATGGGTTCCCAGGTCCGTTATTCTGGACCCTGAGCTCATCACTTACTTTGAGAGGAGGTCCTCTTCGGGTCGGCCACCTGGTGGCGACCGTTGAGTGGGAGGTAGTGTCAGGATCCAGCAGGTGGAGCTGTTCCTCTACTTTCCCAGGTGCTGAGTGGTTCCAGCTGGAGCCAATTACCTCATCAAGGCAGCAGTATTTAGGAGGAGTGGAACCACCAGACGGACGTCATCTGATTCCGTTAATGAAGTGCAATCTCTTCCGTGTCTTTGAAAGACCCAGGAAGTTCCTCGTCGGTTCATACATCCAAGTCCTCCTCTCCAGGTCTTGGAGTGACTCATTTTTAAATTTTTATTGTATTATTGTTTTAATGTGTTCTTAGTATTCCTCGTGTTTTATTTGCTCATTTTTTTATCCTCTGTTTTTCGTTGCTTTGATTTGTTATGATTTGGTCCAACTTGTGCAGCACTTTGGGCAGCCCCCATGCTGCATTTTAAATGTGCTATAGAAATAAACTATGGTATGGTATGGAAGTGGAGATGCGGCATTCATTGTTCTCAGTGTAAAAACAATGTTCTAGAAATATCCTCTTTACTCATTTGTAGTATTTACTGTTGGAGGAAACAAGAAATAAAGCTGCAGGTCTCATGGTTTTGCCCAGAGATGCTGTAGTTTCTAAAATGTGCAACTTTTTCATTGTGTAAAGCTTAAATTCTTCTACTTTCCATGATTTCTACACGTTAGCTCACATTTGATAAAACTGAAATCTGATTTCTACTTTCTAAGACAAAATATATTCCAATCACAAATAGTTTTCTGAGTATTTTCAATTAACTTAAAATCCTTTTAACCAATTTGCTATTGAAGAATAATTAGGTTTACCCCAAGAATAGGGCCCGAGGCTGATGGAGTGAGTGATGGACTGGATGGGAGATAATAACAGTCCTTCTGAATTTTTTGTTACCATGTTCTATAACTCCACCAGCACGTCACTGCCTCTTCCAGTGACCATGGGCTGTTTGTCGACTGGCTCCTCTTCCTGTTTGTGGTACTAAGAGGCTGAAATTAGATCTGCATCTGCAAGGATTTGAGATAAATTGGGCAGCAAATCATCCCTAACCTAATTTATTCTCAGTTTGTAAGGGAGGGAGAGGAGGGCAGCTCTTCATGATGCAGCAGCAGACAGAAACAACATGGATAAAACTGCATCTAATCCATTTATGTACAGTGTTATTCACCCACAGAGCTAATTGTGCATGCAAAAGCTTTGTTACTAGTCAGACATACACGGGTCTGTCAGGTTGGCCCAAATGGCTTTGCACGGGGGAAATCGTCTGCTCCCATTACAACTCCCAGGGGAGCGGGGTTTGCTCCTTAGCCTCTTTGTATAGTTTGCAGTTGGGGTGTGGATCTCACTCTTTTCAGCCTTCTACTTTGATCTAACTCGGATCCCTGACAGCCGATACTGTAGCTTAACCTGACACTCCATGCTGCCCCTGTCGAAATCCAGATAGGGAGTATGGGATTGAGACGAGTGAGGCTGAATGCTGAGGTATCTGGTGTTGTGTGTGTGTGTGTGTGTGTCAGACAGACAGGGACGAAATTTTGATTTCAGAAGTGGGGGGGACACAGCAGGCTTGTGCGGATTTGGGGTGGGGGGTGTTATGTAAAGACACCTTGACACGTCACGTGCCCATCTCAATAATTTTTCCATCCTCAATATATATATATATATATATATATATATATATATATATATATATATATATATATCAAAGTTAAAAAATGTACAACTCTATTATTATTTTTATTTATTATCATTATTGAAGTGCAGTTTTGGCTGTTGACAATGGATAGGCCATTGTATTTATTGTTTTGGGTCTTTTTTTATTGTTTTTGGTGCAACATTTTCTAACAGGGAGTGAGATTCCTTTTTTATTGAATTTTTGTTTGTTATTTTTATTCATTTAGAAGTTCTGGTTCTGGACATTTCAATGTTAAATGAAGGTTTCTTTGTTGCATTTTAAAGGGTGTACTTGCATTATTATGATATATTAACATTATATTAGTGGTTATTTTGGTCTAGATAATGTTGACAATGATATCGTTTATCATCAACAATTTGTTGGACAAAATATCGTCCAGCAAAATTTGTTACTTTCCCAGGCCTAGTCAAAAGTATAAAAATTATTTATACATAAACGGTCCCTCCTGAGATCTGGCCGTTTGTTCATTTGCTGTGTTAGAGGACATGCTGAACTAATGTTTTACACATGATCATCACCCTAACATTTGAGTGTATAAAAACATATTAAATGTTTTTTCCCTTAAAAGTGTTTAAACAGTTGTTGCATTTCAACACACAAAAAATAAATGGAAAAAATAAGATAAATCTAATGAAAAGTGTACATCTTTGACATTAAGCTTAAAAAAATCTGTTGACGATGATGATACTGTTCATTTTTCAGAGCTTTTTAATGTGAACATATACATTGCAATAGATACGTTTATAATAAAGTTAAATGATAAAAGTTTTGAAGTTACACTTCTACTACTACTAGTAATAATAATAAAAAAATAATTATAATAATACGAATAAATTGTGTCTGAGGAGTCAGTTATGTGGAGGAGATGAGTTTGTAAAAGTTAGTTTTGAGTATGTTTGTGAAGGAGGAGGTGAGTCTGAGCTTAATGCAGGGGTGTCACATGTTCCAACTTACGTTTTGACTTTGAAAGAAGTCTCTTATATCCACTTTTCGTTTTCTTGACATGCTGCCTCCTGGTTGTGCCTAACTACCAAAAACTCACAAATGAACACTTATTCAAATGTTATGTAATGGAAGCTGAGCTGAGCTCTGATATTACACAGCGTCTAGTTGACGATGTGACTCAGTACCGGTGTTCCCTAGCGGCTCCAAACTAGCAAAACAACGTGAGCACGTTCTGACTGTTTACAACTTGAGTGACAGCAGCAACAGCCAATAATACGTTAGCAAGTATCAGCAGAGCCAATAGATTAGCTTTTGGGCGGGTCTAATAGGAAACCGGTTTCCGTTTCGGTCCTAGTGCTCAACCAAATCCATTTAATGGAGCGTAACATTGTTTTTGGACGGAAAAAAGTGCAGGGGACCAAAACTGCCTTTTGAAAAAGTGGGGGGGACATGTCCCACCCGTCCCCCCCCAAAATTACGTCCCAGCAGACAGACATGATGACCTTGTGGTTCAACTCAGCACAATAGGTCACGACCTATAATGAAAAGTAAAAGAACATCCCAAAGGGTTAACAGATGTTTTGCATTTCTGTATGTTTTAAAATCTTTTAATCACCTGCCACTAAAAGGCACAAGTTGCATAATAATGTATTTGTATGAGTGTATATGTGTAGGAACGGACTTCACTGCACCGCTCAGAAAGTATAATTGGACACACTTCTTCAACGAGTAAACATTTTATATTTTTATTTTGTATGTGAAATTGACATGATTCTAGTTTTCGAGCTGCCATTTGCTGCTTTATTTGCAAAAGTAAAACAGTTAAATAAGAATCCTGGTCACCATCGGAAATAAGACAAAGCAGATCTGCAGTAGAATAAAACAATATTCTGTGAGCGCATGACTAATCTCCCCATCCTGTTCCCTCGTCTTCTCGTATGAGGTGAAATCAACAAGCAGCTTTTGGCCCTGATGGTTTTACTATTTTATCAAACTCAAAACTAATGTCTCATGACTGGCTTTGATTTTAAATGTTTATGGTTCCATCCTCAGACAGAAAAGCTTAGAATTGGAGTAAATTATGTGAATATTATTGCAAACAAATTTGAGAGCAAACTGAAAACTATAATGTTTAAGTAATGTGTGTCAGAACCTGAGGATTCAAACAATTTCATGGTTCAAAATCTGACTTTTCTAAATTTTCTAAACCCCCCCCCCCCACACACACACACCTCACCCCTCCCCACCCCGGCATTTGTTTTGATGCCGAATGAACTTTCTGCAGTTGTGACAGTGGTGTTTCTCCTGACGCGTTGTAATCAGTTGGAGCTCATCAGCAGCCACTGACAGAATGCAGTGGAGTAACACAAGACCCGCTCTGCTGAAAAGACATGAATCCTTTTAAAAAGTATAGTTCCCAAAAGCCCCGTGTACCTTTTTGTCTTGTTTTCTGCTTGTTTCTGTTTGTTCATACGTTGGTTTGACTTCACGTTCTGTTAAACCTGAGAAATAATGAGATGACGCCTCACACTCTTGACTCAATCCAGTTTTGCAAATGTCAAAAACAGACAAGCTGCAACACATTCTGCCTCAGGTTGACATTATGTCGACCGAAACAGCCCCGTCTATCATCACAGACTATGAACAATATTCTGAGATAGAATGAAAAATCCTTGTGTGTCTTTCAGATCTTGTTATCTTGAAGGATTGAATCCAGCTGGTTGCATGTCATGCAGGAAAGCTCTGTGTCTTCCATCAGTTTGATCCTGTGTGTTTTTCCACATCCACGGTGCAGCATTACATCATTCTTTCAATTAGAGACCGTATTAATGTGACATCAAAATCATACCTTTATACCTACAGTCACCACAGAGACGAGCTGCTGGAACCTGATTCTGTGTATTATGTGAGATGCACAACACCAGTGCTTGTCCTTGGCTATTTTGAAGAGCGATCAAATATCTAGCAACAGAATACGGAGACCACAGTTTCTGTGTTCTGTGTTTAAAAAAACAAGAAGCCCACAGCAGATAACAGCCTCAGCGTTTTGCTCAAGAGGGCTCAATTAGCGTTAATTCTCAGAAATGCACTAATTTTCATTCTTGGTTGGAGATCCTTGATGAGGCTTGAATTTTTCCTCCAGGTACTCTGGTTTCCTCCCACAGACCAAAAACATGCTCTATTAACTGTATTGGTAAATCCACCATTTTAAACCACTTTTGATAGAAATATCTGCAACATAAATAAAGATAGACATAAACAATGTCAGGATCATAAAAAAGCATTTGCAATAACCTTTGAAATGTTTTGGGACTGGGACAGTTTGAAACTGGGCCTTTTCTGATTAGCCTTAGCCCATCTGTTTAATCAGAACTCATCTCTGTTTCTTCAAACTGAGGCTATTCAGAAGGATATGTCATAACAACCTTTTTAAGTTATTAATCCCTCTGATTGGGCAAAGTCCACATGGAGGAAAATGCATTTCTGTTTGCACAAAATGATAAACTGTAAAAAAAATTTTTTTACTGTGGTTTGAACTGATGGTGTAAAGGAGAGCATTTGTCGGAAAAAAAGATGATTTCAACAGAAAAAAATTGGGCTCAGGATGAATATCAGAGATAGTCTACGTGTATTACTGCTAATCAGGAAAACATCCCATAAAACACCTGAAGGCTATTTTAGCTGTAACCAGATTGATGACAGTGCTTCACGGTGTAACTGGGTCAAGAGTTTAGCCGTATAGGTCTAGTGAACCTTACGGCTCACCTTTGTGTCAGCTGCTGTCCCTTTGGTCATGCTGCAGCAAATAACACCAAACAAGGTTAACTTAAGGTCTCAAAAAAGAAAGGCCCATCATATATCAACATCTCTTTGCTCATTCTTCACCATACAGCTGATTAGTGTTCATGCCTTGGATGTGTTAAACAAATCTGTTGGGTTTCTACTTAAACCAGGTTTAACTAACTACACTTTTACTGTAAGAAATGGTTCAAAATGAGAATTCCCTGCATGTTTGAAATGTAAAGCTGGCTCAGAGTATCCTCTGTCACTTCCGCAGATCCTTTTCCCTCCAGGTGTACATGGAAGTTGGACACACCTTTGTAGTCTGGGAACAATTGTTTGTGAACTTTAGATCTTGTCTTTGTTATGACGTGACGGTTCCTTTGGTTCATCCACTCGCTTCTCAGGATTAGTTAACAAAGGAGGGGAAAAAATGGAGGAAATGCACAGAATATTTACATGACTGTGATGAAATTAGTCTTTTTCAAGTTTCTTTGTGTATTTCATCTTTTGAAGTTTCCTGGCTGAAGATTTTCAAGCCCAATAAACCGTCCAAACCAATGAAAACAGAGCATGTGATTTTAAATGTGATTAAACTTCCTCTGTGTTGCTACTGGTCCTCCAGAAGCTCTTTATTCAACAGGAGTTTGTTGTAAAGACACATTTTATCAGTAGTTTTTCCAATACATTTTTAGACAGGCCAACTTTATTTTGTTTACGACAGCTTGAGTGCAATTTGCAAATTGCTTAATTACACAAATTACAACCAAAAACTAACCTTTTAATACATTTTGAATAAAATAATACAACAAAACTGCTTTTTAGGATAAAAAAACTATGAAATATTCCCATCCATCCATCCATCCATTTCCTGAACCCGCCTCTCCACGTAGGGTTGCGCGGGGGGGGGGGGGGGGGGGGGGGGGTATCTCCAGTGGTTAATGTCTTACAAAGAGGTCTTTCACTGGGAAAGAATTTCTTCCTTATTATTTCTGATTATAATCAGTCACTCTGAGTTTTTAATGCCGGCTGAACATGACAATGGTCTCCTACACCTATCTGCTGCATTAGCTTCTGACAGAAAATAGTAAATGAAACTGCAGGATTAGAAAATCCTGACAGATCTACGTCACACTGTCACTAACATTCATGGACTCACCCATCTTGACTCATGACGAGGAAGGCTGTTGTCGGTTTAGTGCAGTGGTTCCCAAACGTATTCAGCCGCGCGCCCCCTTCTATGTCCTGACCATGTCGACGCACCCCCCAGCCCCCACATCAGGGCATGGCTCTCTCTCTCTCTATATATATATATATATATATATATATATATATATATATATATATATATATATATATATACACATGTATATATATATATATATATATATATATATATATATATATGTATATATATGTGTATATATGTATATATATGTATATATATGTGTGTATATATGTATATATATGTGTGTGTATATATACATATATATATATATATATATATGTATATATATATATATATATATATATATACATATATATATATACATATATATAGCAGACGTCAAGCTAAACAGTCACTCGACAGACAGGGTTAAAAAATATGATCGACCTTTTTCCCCATCACTTTCATTTTTTAACTAGTAGGCCCTAATTAATAAACATTCAATACCATTACAATTTCCTTTTATTTAATTTTAGACAAGCCCCCACAATGCGGCTTTAAAATTGAGTCCAACCCGGAAGTAAGAAAAATTGCCGTTCCACCCTCATCCGCTGGGGGCTGGTATCAGAAGCGAGCAAATCCTCATTGACTCCCATGTTAAAAATGCCAATTTCACAGCAGAAATAAACATGTTTACAGTCTGGTACCAAAACATGTTTTTGGTTTAAATTATCTTGTTTACACTCATGACAACTCTGAGGGGGATGAATTTTTTTCTCACTCTTCTGTTTAAGTGGATTAAAAGCCTAAAATTCTGTATAATTAATGAGCCTCAGACCCACGTGACCACAGAGCTCCGTAGCTCCGTGGAAAGGCCTCAGTACAGCCTCGGTCTGGCTTGGAAACTGCTCTGGGATTTTGAGTCTCTGTGTTTGTGTATTCTGTTTTGGATATTTTTTGTGCAATTGTTGGACAAAATGACTTGCTGTGGCATTAATTGCACTAATTGAGCGTCCAAGGAGTCTCCACTTCATTTTTTTCGGTAAGTAAAATTATATTTATGTATTTTAGGTCACTGCCGAGCTGAGCTTAGATTTTAACATGTACTGTTTAACCATGAAATTTAAATGTAATAGGGTAAAACCCAGTGCATTTAACATATTGCTGCACTTTAGAAAATGGGTTGAAATATAACATGTTGGTGGAGCTGGGTTCCGACTATCGGCTTGTGGAGCTCTCGGGAGACCGATGTTTTCCACTCTGAATGCCGGCTGTTTCTCCCCGCAGCCCGGTCCATCTCTGTCTGATCGCGGCTTCTGTGTGCTGCGGCGGGCTGACGGCTTGTTTTCCCAGCAGCTCGGCGCATCTCTGTCTGATCGCGGCTTCTGTGTGCTGCGGCAGGCTGACGGCTGGTTCTCCCAGCAGCTCGGCGCATCTGTCTGATTGCGGCTTCTGTGTGCTGCGGCGGGCTGACGGCTGGTTCTTATGGCAAGCCGGAACCGCCAAAATATGCCACTTCTCCCCGCAGCTCTGCGCATCTGTCTGATTGCGGCATCTGTGTGCTGCGGCGGGCTGATGGCTTGTGTAGCTCTGGGATGGAAACCTTTCCACCCAGTTCTCCCCAGCGGCAGCTCTGCGCATCTCAGATCGCAGCGGCGCTTGTCTGCTGTGCGGCTGCCGGCTTGTGGAGGTCTCTCAGACCTCTGTGTTCCACCCGGTTTTTTCCAGCGGTCAGCCCGGCGTATCTCTGACTCAGAAGCTCTGGTGTTGTGCACAGTTAACTCCGGTTGTAGCTAGGTTGCTACCTCCATTAGCTTAGCTCACACCTCCGCATTAGCTTTGGGTTAGCTTCAGGTTAGCTTGTAGCTAGTTCGACCTGGTGTTGTCAGTTGATCCCAGCCGTACAGCCCCACCCTCAGCTCCTCCTCTCTTCCCTTTTATGGAATCGTCTGGGCTTGACGGAACCTGTGACACGGTTAAAATGGCGGTGGTGGCCATCTCCCATTTGGCCGCAAAAAAGTGATATTGGAGCCCATGGAAAGAAGATGTCCGCGTATATTATGTTGATTCACACAGCTCCATGAGCCGCTCAAGTCACCGCGTCTCGTTATTGGCGCTATTTAAACCAATGTTGTAAAATTACCTCTGCCCAGCCCAGATGTGCTCACATGTGCACCTGTGAGCCGTGGTTCCGCTGGAATGCATCTGACCTCTGACAGAGCCACTCTGAACTTCAGATCTTCAGCGTGCTGTTAGAATGCTGTCCCACAGTCAGTGTGCAAATATAATAATATAATAATGCTAAAATGCTCAGATGGGAATCATTTCTTTATTTATTTTGTTACATCCATAATGTTCTGTGTGTGAGGTTTACAATGTCAGAACACCTGCATGAGACAGGGTGTTCATTACAATCTGCCAGGCTCACCACCTTCAGATTTCTCCAACATTGTTAATATTGATACGGAACATATCGGCGTGCACAGGTCAGAGCTCTGAAGCTCGGCGCATTGTTATTATGAAGCTAGGGCACATGCGGAGGACACACACACACAAGCAAAATATACTTGTTTTCAATTACATTTATTGGGCCCACTTACTTTTTCTTTGGCCCACCCAAAAATGAGTTTCTGGCTACGCTAATGGTGGCCTCATAGAGGGGGCCATCGACTAGCACACTGCTGCTAACCACTTAAACATTCTCCTTCTCCTGATAATAACTTTTTGCTTTCCTTGACGTTGGACGTGTTACTGCTAGTTTACCCATTTAATTAGAGATCCACTAGGATAAATACAATAAAGTTGATCTCACCAAATAGAATATTTACTAAGACATCACAATAGAACTTTAGACACATTATTTTGTGTGTGTGTGTGTGTGTGTGTCTCTGCTCTGTCTTCTTGATCCCCAGTGAGTCGTGGAGGATGGCTGCTTATACTGAGCCAGGATACTCTGGAGGTTTCTTTCTGTTAAAAGGGAGTTTTCCTCTCCACTGTCGCTGCATGCTTGCTTAGTATGAGGATTGCTGTATAGTCACTGACACTCGTCAGTGACTTGATGCAATTTGCTGGGTTCCTTATATAGGAAACATTATTTCTGATTGGCTTAATGAACTGTGAATTGGAATGTTTATTATGTGAAGTACCTTGAGACGACTCTTGTCGTGATTTGGCGCTATATAAATAAACCTGAATTGAATTGAATTGAATTGACATATGACAGACTGCTTTGAGCTCCGCAGCCATTACACGTTTCACCTCGCGCACCCTCTAGCGGCAGCTCGCGCACCCCTGGGAATCCCTGGTTTAGCGTCCAGGAAACAGCTGAGACTGCGATGGACTGGCTCTCTGTCCAGGGTGTACCCCGCCTAACTGCTCATTGACCGCTGGACATAGGCACCAGCCCCCCCCCCCCCCCCCCCCCCCCCCGCGACCCTACATGGACAAGTGGGTTCAGAAAATGGATGGATGGAAACAGCTGAGACCGTTTCAGCTAGTAGAAGCATTAGCAACTCCACAACATGGCTGAACTTCTCCAGGCTTGTATTTGTGGAGATAAAACATCAGAACACAGTCAGTGGTGAAGTTTTCTACTTGGTTATCTTTTATCAGTGTGTTTTACTTAGATTTTTACTCATCCGGTGTTTATGCTTAATTTGATTTTTAAGTTGTTATCTTAATCTCTTTGGGTTTTACCAGTGTTTGCTCTGTGGGGGCCAACTGCCCCGGGGGAGACGGTTGGCTGTGGCTGCCTGGGCACTTCTCGTGCCTCCTCTTGGTGCCATGTGGTGGCGCCTGGGCTGCTACTGCCGATCCTGCTGCTCCTGGTGCAGTTGGCTCATTTTGATGGCGTTTTCATCTGCTTTGTTGCCTATTGCATTTGTTCTCAGCTAGTTGTCCTTTCACTTTAGCTTTTAAGTGTGTGTGAGTGTGCATTTGCATGGGATGGGAATGATGGTGGGAGGAGGGAGATATAGAAGGGATGTTGGATGTTGATCTGTGGGGGAGGGAAATTGTGTGGTTGTTTTTAATATTGTACAGCGCTTTGAGTTGCCCTTGTTGCATGAAAATCACTTCATAAATAAAGTGTTAGTTGATTTGATTAAAGTCTCATTGCTGTTAGCCAATCAGATGTGAGATGTCCAAATATCAGGAAATACGACTCCAAATCCTGCCGTCTGAAGCTGCTTTCTCCTCTGGCTGAATTCGCTGTGCTCAAAGAGTCGCACCTGAGCTTTTTTTTCCCACAGAGTGCGTGTTACAGCTCCTGCAATGGGAGAAACCAAGCACCCACCTGACAACCAGATTTTGCTCTACCAGTGCAACCAGCTGATTGGCTGCTTCGAATGTCCATGCCCACTCCCCTCTGTCACCATTGGTCTGGCTTTGTGTAGCCTGTAATTGATCATGAGTGGCTGCACCTGTGGGGGCAGCATAAAAGCTGTTTGGTGCAACTTCAAAGAGAGGAGACTGATCAGAGAAGTCCCCTTGATTGCTCCTGCCTATGTGAAAGTTGGTGAGGCCTTTTGGAGGTTCAGTCCTACCGTGTGTCCATCGCTCCTCCTTATGTTGCCATCTCATGAGCTGGGACGTTACAGCATGACTTAGAAAACATGAATTCCTACTAGAGACCACTACTAATGTATTGAGAATATGAGTGAAGGATCTCTTTATGGAAAACTTTTAATAATAAACTTGTCTCATTTAGGTTTACCTGAAGTAAAAATGTATTTTGGCTCAAAGAAGGAAATAAAAATTTTGAATCCATATATGACATGTTTTTCACTAGAATATGGAATCTATTACACATGTTTTAGTTGAAATATTTTTATGTTTAAAATAGAAACTTATCATTTTTTGTGAAAACAACAAGGAATGATGAAAAAAATCAAGAATTCGGAGAAGTGGAAAAAGTATTTCAACCCCGTAACAAGTAGCTTTTAAGAGAACAGAGCAGAAAGGAAAGACTGGAGGAGGAACTGTATGATAGGTGGATGTGGGAGAAGGTGAAAAATGGCTCTGTTAAAGTCCTAATAGAATTTGCTTTTGTCTCTGAGGGAAACAAAATGGACTCACCCTGCTTCCAACTATGTTCTCTCCATCCCCTTTCTCTCCATTTGCTCATAAAAGAGATATAATTTCATCGTCATTGACTTAATTGTGTGGGTGTCTGGGAGTGCCTAGCCATGTGTTTCAGCAAACATGAGCAGGTGATGGAGGAGGATTACAAGCAGAACAACAGAACAGAGTCCAAAGCCACATCAATTCATTTTTTATTTGATGGACAGCTTGTGAGAGAAAGGGTTACATAGTCCCTTTTGAATGTAAACACAGCACAACACTTAACACACTTAGAGGGCTCCCAGAGACTCATCTTACAAAATAGATTTATAGTGACTTATGATGGGATCATTTTCATCAAATAAATACAAGATTGAATTCATGAACAGAAAAGTCCATTTTTGTTACTTTATTTATTTATTTATTTTACCGTGTCCTGTCTGGCTGTGAAGCAAACAGAATTGATGTTCAAATGCTGGTAACAAGCCTTACAGATTTACGCTCAGGTGGAGCATCAAAGCGTCTGCTTTTAATGTCACGCCGATACTTAAAACTTTATCGTTATTGTTTTTGAATGCTTTGTAATTCCGACCAGACACGGAGACAGAGGTGAAAGAGAAAGGAAAAGACAAATAATGAACAAGAGTTTGCTTCTAGACCTGCAGAAAAAGACAAAAAAAGCAAAAGAACAAAAAAAGGGACACAACAACAATACAACAAGATCAAGCTATCACTGCTTCGACTTGATGAAGAAATATATAATCAACATTGTTTAACTGAAGAATCACACGATAATAAATCACAGTGCATTAAGTGGCCACCATAGTCTTAAGACCTGTGTTTAACGTGCCCAAGCCCATACTTTTGAGAGCACCATGTGAGCACCTGTGTGTGTACACGCGCTTGTTTATGCAAGGTTTCTCTATGGGAGCGTCCAACAGAGAGTGTGAGGGACCACAGATCTGCCCCCCAAAGATGCGTAGGAGAAGGGGGGAGCTCCAAGTCCCAGAGATCCAGGCGCTGCCCCAGAACACAGGAACCCCAAGGAGACTGCAACCAGAAAGGCCCCCACCCCCCTCGAGAGGCACAGAGGATCGCCCCGGGGGGCCACAACCAGCAGCCGGCAGAGTCCCGGGAGATATCAGCAGCAAGCCCCCAGGCCCGCCCGCAGCCTCCCACCCCCTAGCCGGCCGACCCCGGGACCCAGCGACCCGGGATCCAGGGGCGACCACCCCCACCGGGGACCCAGCAGAGCCCAGGGACCCAGACCCCACCAGGCAGCAACCGGGATCGATCAGGCAGATGCCAAAAATCTTAAACCCCCAGACCCGGTTGCCACGAACACTCGGGCCAGAACAGAAAAGTCCATTTTTGTTACATTTGATAAGCTTTGTGTGGTTTCTGTTTCAAATTAGCTTAAAAATCTGTAGCAGTAGCAAAGATTTAGCTCTGCAGGTTGGTCTAGCCACTCTGTAGCCTCAGCAGGTCAGCCATTGGACCCAAAGGTGCCCTACGTTTGCTGGGGGGCTGCACCAGAGCTGCGATGGAGAAAAACTACAAAGATGGTGTCTACTCCAGAACGGCACTTGTATGAAGCTCCTTTGGCATGAACTTTGAACGATTTATACTTGAGCCTTTCTTTGAGACATGAGCAGGATGTATTCGCTTCTCGGATGGTGTATGGCAGACTGCCCTGTTGACTGATTCTTTTTTAAACCGGGGAGTGTGTCACTGAGAGTGAAAATAAATGCATTTGAAAATAAATAACCAATGAAATTGATGCCTGGCTTTTAAGGATTTACATAATGGCTTGCCAGGAAGTGTGCAACAAAACCAAAACTAAATTTTAAAGATTGTATAAAGAAGACAGTAAATTGTATCAATTCTTCGCTTTGGATCGGGATCCCATCCTGGGCAACAGCTGAGAGGAAACAGGAAAAAACGAAACAGAACCAAACTCAATTTGCTGGAATTCCCCCAGGAAATCTTAAACATTGTGGAACTTTATCCCATTAATGATTTAAAGCTTTCAGAGGGATTATTATTATTAGTACCTTCATCAAAAACCTGCATCAACATGTCTGCTCCCTCTGTTGGAGGATCTACAGATGGCAAGGGCCAATTTAATTGATTTATTATGGTTAGGTTGCTAAATAATTACATGACAAAATAAAACAGGTTATTGTTAAAATTAGACTGTAAATTTAGTTTAGAAAAACTAAACAACTACAACTATTGTTATTATTATTATAATTATATCATTCTGCATTTATCAGATAAAATCATCATTCATTCACAATGTGTTTGGCTTTAAAATAAGTTTCCTTTCAGTTACTTTTCTCTTTATAATTTTAGTTTTTGTTACTAAATTACGTTTGTTGTGCATCAGCCATTGTCACCCATCCATCATACTCACCTGTTCACTCCATTCTAAAGCAACACATGGTATCTTCATCCTTTGCCATTGAGGAAAGTGAAGCCAGAAAATTCTCTTTGCAGGTGCTGCCATGGTGTATTGAAGGTGTTTCTGTATTTTTAGATAGGAATAAAAGCTACCGGTTTTCTGTTATTTCTGTCTGTGAAAATAAAGTCCTCAATAAATGTAAATAGCCAAACTGGGTTTATTAATTCGATCTATCAGACTTTCTTTCCAGAAATGAAAATAGTAAATGCATCCAGTGCAACAAACCTGTCCTCCTAATTTAGGCGTGTTGTGTTTCAAACACCGCCCGCTCCATCCTTTAATCCTTTATTTACAAAAGAGAATACAATTTGAATCTGACCCTCAAAGTCACACCTAATTGTTCCCAAGAAAGACAAAACCCTGCTTTACTTCTGTTAGCTTGTCAAACAGCAACCTTTGACTTTATAGAATCAGTCACTTTCTTTCCTCCACGGCCCCACCCTGGATCGACTCCTTTAAAAGACCTAAAGAGAAATCTCCTGTTACAGTCTCACATGATTCACTAAAACCACCTTTTAACCTGTCCATTTATAGGGAAAATCAACCAAAGATCCTCACTCAGAGGTTATTTATGTTTGTAGACTTCCAGATGACCTTTGACCTGCTGAAAATAAAAAAAAACTCACTGTATGCACAGTATGAGCAGTAAAGATGCATGTATGTTACAAGACAAGGTCAAGCAGGTCTCTCTGGGAATGAAAGGTTTAGCCTCAACTTGTGAAAAATGTTACAGAGCATAAAGTCAAGTTAAAACGAAGCCTAAGAAGGAAAAAATATAAAACGGGCAGAAATGCAGATGAGAAAGTATTTCTTTGTGCATACCTGCAAACTCTGAGTCAGACGTTTATACTTTTTATGAAAGAAAGGTCTTAAGTTTTGAGCTGCGTGTCTGCTTTGTTTCATGATTGCCGTGCCCAAAGGTTTGTTCATTTGCCTCCACCTTTTCCTCAAATACACCTTCATCTACGTTTCTACTGACTGAATGCTCTCCTCGAACAATGGTAATAGAATGTACAGGATTTTTACAACATGATTATTCTCTCATCCCTTTTCAATGAGTTGCTGAATTAAAATACAACAAAATTCATAATCTAGAAGAGTCAAAATTATTGTCTTTGCCTTAGAGCCCCTTTTTATGCTGCACCTTCTGCACTGTAACTGCTCACCCTTTAACTTTGCCTTTTATCTGATTCTTAAATCTGAATTTCATTTGTTTATTTAAGTTGATCTAAATGTATATGTGTATTTTAATAATGTTGATTTAGCTGTTCTTGCTCCTGGAAAGCACATTGGATTCCCTCTGTGCATGAATTGTGCTTTACAAATAAAACTGCCTTGCCTTGCTGCCTTGGCTGAAACTGAAAAGTGTTCTAGAAGGTTCTCATGTTCCTCACATGATCCACTTAGCTCTTCTTCTGCATCAGTGTGATTTGAAACATGCATCTGCACATAATCGTTTGCATTTCTTCTAGTTTTTTTTTTCTGTGTTTCCAACTAGACACATTTCTCTCTGTTCACCTTTATCTTCATGTATACAAAATGCTTTGGTTTCTCAGTGATGTTTATTTAATTGATGTCTAAAAATGTTTTATGTTCAAATTCTGTGTTAGCCCCATTAAACATTGGCTGTGTCTGTAAAATGTTTATTTTAAATTGTATTTTATATTTGACTTGCTACCTGTTTTGAGAGCTTTTTTTGCAACCACAGACCACGATTTGGCACAAATTACATAATTAATCTGACGAAAAGGGTCCAGTTTTAGCCATTTTGGGGTTAACTAGGATGATGCAAAAGACCCAGTGTGCTTTAATGTGCACAATAATAAATTCTATAAGAGAGAAGTGAAGTGAAATTACAGTAAATTATCACTTTTGCCATGTAAATAAAACAATGGTAATTAATTATGAGTGAAAATGCTAAATGTTATCAATAATATTGTGGAAAAAAGCATGAATGTTACTTTTTTTATTCATTGCAGAAAAGCTATGTTACTTTACAGATAGCCAATATAGCATGGAAAACATGCATGTTTCTAATATTAGGTTCAGGGTTAAATACTGGCTGGGCTCTCCCTTAGAGAAAGGGTGAGAAGCTCGGTCATCCGGGAGGGGCTCAGAGTAGACCTGCTGCTCCTCCACGTGGAGAGGAGCCAGCTGAAGTGGCTCCAGCATCTGGTAAGGATGCCTCCTGGACACCTCCTTGGTGAGGTTTTCCGGCCATGTCCAACCGATAGAAGGACTAAAGGAAGGCCCAGGACATGCCAGAGAGACTATGCCTCACAGCTGGTCAGGCAACGCCTTAGGATTCCCCCAGAGGAGCTGGTCCAAGTGGCTGGGGAGAGGGAAGTCTGGGCCTCCCTGATTAGCTACTGCCCCCGCAACCCGACCCCGGATAAGTGGCTGAAAATGGATGGATGGTTAAAAACTGTATGTAAGAAACATCCTACAAACAAACTCAACTATGATGAGACAAGCCTCTGCTAAAGTCACTGACAGATAACTCTGTTATTTAGTGATGATAATTGACTAATTAGGCTGCGACAATGCAAGGACACTTGCTCCTGCTGCATGTAATCAGTTTTTGGCAGATCATCAATTTATAGCACAACACCTGTGAGTGCAGCGAGGTGCACGACCTACCGTAGGAGAGTGTGTACAATGCAATGGGTGGCTCATATGAACTATTATATCTTTCCAGCGTGAGAAGTTGGAGGTGTGGCATCAGGCCCGGAGTAGCTAATCGGGAGGGTCTGGAGAATTCCCGGTGGGCTGCGCAATGTTTGGGCCGCATGGGCCGGTGCTCTCGTTTTTGTTTTTTATCATTTTATTTATATTTTTTGGTGCCGGTGTTCAGTCATGGCACTGAGGCCGCCGGGCTGATCTCATACGCTCCTCCCGGCTGTCTCTACCTGCAGGCTGCAGCTCGTTTTTTTTTCCCCCGTATGCGCCTGTGCGCACCACGTGACCACGCAGTTGACGGAAAGATGGAAAGTAGAAAGAGCAAGGGTGGCACGGAGAAAGCAAGAATTTAAAAGAGGAAAGCGCTGGAAACAGATGCAGCTAAATGTGCAAAAATGAACACCTTTTTTTCTCAAACAAGCTTGCGGTCTTTAACTTCAAATGAAGATAAAACGGGTAAGGCAAGTCAAGATGTTAAACTTTATCGGCTGCAAATCACCATTCAAGTTAATTAAGCATCAATAATGAATTATATGGTGTCATGACATAACGTTATGTAATATAATTAACAGTATGATGTGACTGATGCCACCAAACTGTCTTGTAGCCCCTCAGAGTCAAACACAAGATCCAGTAGGCCTAATAAGCACCAGGCAGAAGCCCACAATTCCAGAGCGGGCATGTACAGGTAGGATTACTTATTGAGTCAGTGAACTGAATATTATTAAAATTTATATGATGAAAACTATCCTGGCTCTATATGAAAGTGTTCTAAAATGCTAGATGAATCAGCATTGATCAGAAAGCGTGTAAAAAAGGAAAATGAATGCTGAATTGTGACAATTTTCACACAATGTAGTGTCAGAAGAAGAGCCAGGAGCCAGCAGTGAGGGTATTGCTCCTGTTGGGATAGAAGGTGAGCCAACTCATGTGCAAACAAGCAAACATTAGTTTCATTATAATAATTTTAATGTCCAAATAATAGTAGTGACCTGTTGTATTTTTATTAGTAAATGCACAAAGCCCACAACAGATCGCTATTAGAATGAAAGTAAAATGAAATAAGCCTGCATATTTTGCCATAGAAAATATTTTAATTGGTTACAAAAAATGTGTTTTCCATATCAAATTTGCTAAAGCTTTACAGATGATTATTTTAATTGTGTGCAGGTGAGTATAGGGAAACTGGAAAAAGTGTGAAAGGGAGTGCTGAGTCATTTCATTTTAAAGGTTTGAAAATCTCAGAACAGCTGTTTGAACAGAAGGTAGATTGTTATATTGTTAGAGAATGTGTTGTAAAGAACAATGTTGGAGATGTGCACTGATGTTCAAATAAACCTACATTGTAAAGCAACTCTTTCTTGCACTGAATTACAAGGCTTTACCGAGTAGTGTGCTTTTGTAGACCATACATATAAAGTTCTAACATGATTTTAATAATAATTCATTAAGTGGGCCGGTCTGGGGTCTGAAACTCCAGGGCTGAAAATGTGTCCCACTCCGGCCCTGTGTGGCATGACAGTGTGTGAAGACAGCATGTTTCTCACATTTGTTGCATGAGAGCTGGCAGCTCTGTCTTTCAATTAAGCTTTTATTTTAAATAATTAAAAGTCAACTAATCTACCATTAGAGCTTTGCAGAAAATCACTTTAAATGGTTTTAACTTTCATTTATTTCAACCCATATATTTCAATGGTTCAGCAGAGAAAATCATATTAGTGGTGCAATTTTTAATGTGGGCTAAATGTTGTCAAACATTAGAAGCTGCATCAGGCTTTTAGCTGCAAACATCACGATGATCCTGAAGCTCCTCCAAGTCGATGAGGTGATTTTCTTCACTTCCTATTTAACGTGCACCCAAAACTGAACTGGTCACCCAAAACTCAACATGACTTATCCCCTTTCACCACCACATGTCACTTCTGCACACATGGCTCCCTTCACATGTCAAACATTCCTAGCTAACGACTCGCTAGAGGTTAGCAGCAGTCAGAGAGCCAATGTGTTTTCCATTTGCAAAGGAGGGAAGTTAGAGACTGATACTGGATACCGGGACCGTTTTACATCGTGCTTGTGCCATTTCTGATCTGAACAAGAAGAGGCAGATCAAACTGGAGAGAGCAGGCCTGCCGGTCAAAGACTTGCATCAGATTTTATTGGATTGTGAACTAGTAGATCCGGTATGAAGAGTTTAATTCATGATATTTTTCTAGCATTTGGATTGATTTCTGTATTATCATTATCGATCTGTGAACACTGTTGCTTCACATAGTTTGTTTCTATGGTGTGGGATGGACTGGTCCAGTAAAGGATCATTTGTACACATGTATCACAATCACAAATGTTTCAGATGTTTTGTCAGCCTTGGTGGGTCATCTGTTCTGGTGCTTCACTAATCCATCACCCCATTTTGAAACTTGTGACATTCTCACCATGGAAAGTTCACTGACAGACAATAATGAAACCAGCATGGGTCATTTCATGCACCATTAAATCTCCTAATCATTCAGCAGGCTGTGTTGGCAGAATATTATGTTTGTGATGTTGTGCTATCTAATACTGTCTATGATATTTTAACCTTGTTTTGGTTAGCTTGTCCAAGAGGTGAGAAAAATGTCGTTCAGTGTTAAAATGAAAAGTACCGCATAAGGGTGAAACTAGAAATATTAGAATATGGTGCAAAAGTCAATTTTTCTTTAAATATATATCTTGGATTGAAAGACAATTTAAAGGCTCAGGAACCCTTTGTAGGTGTTTTGGATTGATTAACTGATTAGAGTCCTGGAATGTTCAACCTTTTCCTAATATTCTAATACATGAGTTTATCTGATATATTAGTTTCACCTTTTGAGTAGATCTTCTGCTTATCCGGGGTTGGGTAGCGGGAGCAGCAGACAAAGCAGAGAGGCCCAGGCTTCCCTCTCCCCAGCTACTTGGGCCAGCTCCTCTTATGAAATCCCAAGGCGTTCCCTGGCCAGCTGTGAGACATAATCCCTCCAGCATGTCCTGGGTCTCCCTTTAGGTCTTCTCCCAGTTGAACATGCCTGGAAAACCTCACCAGGGAGGCGTCCAAGAGGCATCCTAATCAGATGCCAGAGCCACCTCATCTGGCTCCTCTCAATGTGAAGGAGCAGCAGGTCTACTCCAAACCCCTCCCAGATGACAAAGCTTCTCACCCTACCTCTAAGGAAGAGCCCAGCCATTCTGAGGAGATAACTCATTTTGGCCGCTTGTATCCGTCACCACCCAAAGCTCATGACCGTAGATGAGGGTAGGAACGTAGATCGACCGGTACATCAAGAGCTTCATCCGTATCACGGCAAACACAGCACCAGTCTATTGATCCCACACACCATTTTGCCCTCACAAGACCCTGAGATACTTGAACTCCTCCACTTGGGGTAGGACCTCATCTCTGACCTAAAGAAGGCATTCTCCCCTTTTCTGACTCAAACCATGGTCTCAGATTTAGAGGAGCTGACTCTCATCCCAGCTGCTTCGCACTCGGTTGCAAACCGCTCCACATAACAGTAATCTAGTAGAATTATCAGCCACTTTCAAAAGATACACCATGGCGGCAAATCAGGGTAATACTGCCACCATGGTGTGTCTTTAGAAATAGAATAGAATAGAATAGACTTTATTGATCCCACAAACAGGGAAATTCACCTGTTACAGCAGAACCAACACTTAAAGAGAAGTGGGGGTTGGTTCGCTGGAGTTTTTGACAATTGAAATTGCACCCACATTTTTCAAAGTTAAAGCTTCCTTCCGGAGTATTTCTCTTATCCATCTAGTGGCTGACAAGCGTAACACACAAAAACACTGTTCCTCTATTTTTTAAGACGGCAACTTCACGTTCCTGTTTATAAATGTGCTTCTGTAGCCGACAAACAGAGCTAAAACACGTTGTTTTACGAGTAATATTCTCATGCCATGTTGTGTTTTCATATATTTATATTTTAGAGACTTTCTTGTCTGTGAAAAGTTCATCAACTCTGCATCAGCCGAGGTATTCCTTAAATTTGAAGCGTCTAAGCGGCAGTCTAACGCTGTTGGTTAGTTCTGGTTGGCGCTCAGTTTCCTACTGCACAGAGCTCTGCCGGGCAGGGGGCGTGCTTAGCAAAAAAACAAAAAGACGTATTGTTTATATTATATCACAATACATGATAAGATAATCACTTTTACGGATTTCTGACAAATCATACATAAATTCTGAAGGAGAAAACTCCGGAAAGCAGCTTTAAACACATCTCTTTTAACAACGGTAGTTTCTGCATCTTTACTGTTCCCCTGCTTCAGCCCTCTCCCCACTCCCCCTGCGCAGCGGCCGCAAACTCACTGATGCGCCTGCAGCCTCTCAGAGTTGCTGCTCTAAACATTAAAATAATTATTTCATTTTCTGATCCTCACTTCTGATTACCTTCAATGGTGTCTGTTTGTTGCAAACACCAGATACAAAAACGAACTTGTTTTTATTTGACTATTTTTCTGTCCTTTCTCTGTTTATTATCTTCCTGCATCTCCTCTCAGTCTTAAAGAGAAACTGCTACCTGGCAAAATAGGTGATACGCTCTGCTCCACAGCAGCAAAATACATCAGGAACAAATAAAAAACAGAAAACATAAAAGGAAATGAGCTGACAGAAACGATCCCGTGTTAAATTTGTTTTTGAGGTGGCGACACCTAATTTGATAATGTTACTGTGGCCGTGCTCAGGACGCAGATGTCTGGAGCGCGTCAGTGATCAGAGCTTGCATGAGCAAGCTGGTTAAAGTTAGGATGGGGGTGAGCGAAAGGTTAAACTGCAAGAGGGTAAAGGTCACAATTTGGTCAAATGTCTGTTTTACCGCGGGCGTCAGATACCGACGCTCTGGCACAGCACGTCGCCTCCCGACGCGCAGGGGCTCGTCACCTGCTGTCTTTTCTGAGGACTGCATCTTGTCGGTCATTATCACGTGACAGCGACTAGTCTATGAAAGGCATTAAAAGTCACTACAGAGCATTGAAGTCGACTAGTCGACTAGCTGATACAACCCCGACCCCACACTACCCGTTAATCACTGTGTAATCTTTTGTGAAAAACACATGATCGCGCCACAGGCTGACCACTTATGAATGACCAAAGGCTCTCTGATGCTGCCTCTGTTTGGTGGAAAAGTGGCACTATTCATTTGTTGAAACAGGCTACTGAAATAAATGAACTTTTGCGTGATAATTTTTCGACTTTCTTCTGTAAATGCACTAAATGGAATCCCAGGCACAGAACATTTAAAAAAATTGCCTACTTGACTAAATGTAACCATTTCATAAACCTGTTCTACAGTGTATTCACGTGATCATCTATCGTCCTATTAATGGTTATTGATCATGGAGAGCTTTTAACCAAATATGAACATTTGCATTTGTGTAATGTGAATAAAAACAGAGAATGAGTCAACTGAAGAGCTTTATTTACTGCTGTAGGAAGTTCACATTAAGTATAGAACAGTATATATGTTAGTCTACATGAACATTCAGTGTTGTTTAAATCTCTACAAGTACATCCCAGTGCATCAGTCCTGTGACCACTAACTTAGATATAGGGAGTTTACTATAGATTCACCTCCTTGTCCCCTTCCGTTGCTTTAATCCCATTTTACAAGAAAACTCAGAACATGGTCGCTGAAGTACATTACAACTTTTCACCTTCAACTGGGTTATTTGTTCAAAGTGTTATTTTTGTCTGTACACAGACTCAAATAATCTGCCCATAGCAAAAGTTTAGTTGTAGCATCAGAAAAGCAAAATAAAATGGGATTGAAAGTTTAAACTTTGAAACAAAACTATTTTTCTGTATTTAAAACTAAAAATGAGATGAGAAAAGTCTCACGTTCTGAGTCTCTCGGGTCGAAGTGATGAATTATTTAAAGTCGTAAACGATGCTGGTGAAAAACTGAAGTCAATCAGGAAACAGGGAAGCTACTTTAACCTATAATGACCTAAACAGCAACAGTGTTTTTGAACATGGTCAGATGCTACAGCTAATGATAGCAATCACAAAAATAAATACTGCTGCTAAATTAGTTCAACTGTGGATGTTTTCAGATATTTGGACAGCCAAGTACACAACAAGATGCTTTAGCTTGGAAGAAAAACCAGAGGGGCTGTTACACATTATGGGAAAAGGGACCCATCTTCTTACATTAATAACATTGTAATTGGTAATGTTCTGAAATTGACATCTCATTTTTGTTTTTGGAAACTTTCATGAATGTTACTAACAGCTAGTGCAGAGATGGTGCTTGTTTCGACTCTTGAACGCCACTGTACGTAGGTCCAAAATGTTTGTCTTGTTTTAATATTTTTATAGTAAAAAAAAATACTCAGATCACAGTGATTCCCAGTAAAGATTATATGTCTGCTAATGGTTAAAGCCTGACAGGTCATTTCTATTCACAAGTAAAACTAAACACTTTCTGCTTCATACATTTCTCAAAACTACTTTCAGGTTGGTCTTCTTAATGGCACTCAGCTAAACCAGATAGAGGGTATTTTGTGAATTTCCTCAGTGTGGCACAAAATTCTCTTCCCAGCAATTTTTATTTTACATTAAAGTAGGATAGCAGTGATAGAGTTACAGAGCCCTGTTTACATATTTACTATACAGTGGTTCCTTAGGCTTTAACGAAAATAAAATATGTAAAAGGACTAATTATTTACATGTAAATTAATGTTTTTAAAGAAGACATTCTCACAAATACACTAAAAATACACAAAACAAATGCACAACATTAGAATACACCTGAAATCATTCCCAGGCACTTGTGATGCGAAAAAGTTTTTAAAATGAACTGGTTACACATGTAAGTACAGAAAGAAATGTAATACCATTGAAATATGTTGTTTAGAAGTTATAATACAACAGTGATCAGAGAGTAGTAAGAATACCTTCATGTATAGTAACACTAAAGCACTAGGGTTAGTGACAGTCTGTGCTTCTTGTCTGGGTTTAACTCAGTTAGCCCAAATGTTTCATCCTTCAAATATTGTCCGTGCTACGGACACAAAGTAGGTCCAAATTCTTTTGTAAAGAACAAAAAATTAAGAAAGATAGAATGTTGAAATTCCACTGATGTTTTACACAACATTTACCAAACATCTCTCCCCCTGCCTGTTCTTTATTCAGTTCTTCTGTACGAAGTAGGGATGCACCGATACCAGGATTGGGTATTTTTCTGACACCGTTTTTTGGCGCATTCATATTCGTAAAAGCATTCCAATACCAAATCTAATTTATTTATAAAGCACTAATAAAAAAAACAACATGTACCAAAGTGCTGTACAATAGAAATATACATAAAAAAGATACGAAGATATCGATACCACTTTACATGCTGTTCGCCTCTCAGCTGAGCATCCAGGTGGTTAGAGGAAGCAAGTTATGGTGTTCAGATGAAGAGCTAGCAGCCCACAGTATGCAAAACATCCTGGATTCAAATTTGTTCATTTTCTTTAGGTTTTAAAAAAGAACAAACTCCACCTGAGAAAACTGAAGCTAAGCAAGAGCAACAAAACCTGCAGTTTCCCCCTCATCCACTACGGGCTGGCTCCAGAAAGAAGCAAGTTTCTGTTTTTGTATTTAGCTTTTGTCCAAAGCAACTTACAGCTGATAATCAAGCCAGCAGGTTGCCCTTGAGGAACGTAACATCCAAGTTGTGCATGGATGTTTTCAAGCTGCTTCTGTGTTGGATGAAAGCAGCTACAATGCGGTGCGTGTGGATTGAGAAGTGCTTGTGAAGAAGATGGGGCAACGTTGTTTATCCAGACCTGCTTTGGGTTTAAGAAATCTGATGTTGAGCAGAAAATCTTCCTCAGTAACATATTCTGGTCGGATCTGCGTTATTAGCTTGTTAACACTAATTACCTTAAATGCAGTTCATTTCACACGATTAACACACAGTCATCTCCTGTGATTTAGTTAGAACAAGTTTTGCAGTTTCAGCTGTTTTTCCCATTTATTAACAAAGCACAAGTCTAAAGCTGCGCATCTCTCTCCGTGCTGGTCTGGGCATTGCTTAATAAAAGGCAAAGAAATTGGAAACCTCTCTGATCTTACCTCACTGTTCTCAACAAAAACACAGCAAAGCATCATTTTTTTCCACTGTGATTCACTGCTGAAGCAACTTAACTTATATGAGCAAAAGTCAACGATGAAAACCGAATCAGAAAGCACGAAGAAGTGCTATTTCTGTTTTAAATTTATCATTTCAGTTCAAACTATTCAGAATTTTGTCTTTTCATCAAATTTATTTTGTATTTGATTTAAAATCTCTTATTTTTTATTCATTTAATGAGAAAGTTTGTGTTGCATAGAAAGAATCATAAAATAAAATTGTTTAAGATGTTTAGCATTTTTTAAATATGTTTAAATGTTCTATGGTATTTAGTAGAAGTATTTGTTCCGGTGTCATTTTGACACGTATAAACAGAGGAAAAGGATATATTGCAATTTTTTTTTACCGCATATGCTTCAACAAATATCATGATATAGACATAGGCCACATCGCCCATTCCTAATTGAAATCATGAATACTTGACTGACAGGAAGTAGATTAGCCATCAGCACTAGCGGCTTGCCCTCTGCATGCTCCAGGGAAGGCCTCCGCCTCACATTAAAGTGTTACAGACTAGAAGGAAGAGAGTAGCAGAGGTACTCAATCACGTTTTTTCTGGCTAATAGGGCCCATTAACCTCCGTTAGCTTTGGTTAACTCATAGCTAAATCGAGTTTAATGGGTGTCCATCATCTTCACCCACCCTCACAGCCCCACTCTTAGCTCTATTTTTGTATTTTTAATGAGTGACAAGACACAGCCAAGATGGCAATAGAGAGAACCACCTACTGGGCTTTAATTCAGCTTTTCAGAAACATGGTGGGTTTGTCCATTAAATATATGGCCAATGGTTTTAACCATCAATTAAAATCCTAAATGCATCATTATTATGAGATTTTTTACTCGAGTATTCTAAATTTTCTGGAGTTACATAATAAATGGCCAAACCTGCACCTACAACTTGAATAAAACGTAGACAAATAATTTTTAATCTACATTGGCTGTTCAAACAAAACAGTCAAATTATCTCATTTATGGGTTTTTTAAATATCAAATAACTAAATGCACGTAGAAGGGAAATGTATATTTGAACACATGGCAATAAGGCGAAGATGTGTTTTTTTATCATCACCAGTCTACACCTAGAAAAACTATTTAGAATATTTGGTAAAAATAAAAAAAATCTCATTCATTTAAATGGAGAAATGGAACTTAAAACTTCCACTGCAGCCATCCACTAGAGGGTGCTTTGGTACTGTTGTCTCTAATTCAGCTTTACACTGAGTTTTTATATATGATGTCTTCCTGTACTCAGGGAAGTTATTAGCTCAGGACATTATTAAACACTTAAAGGAAATAGTTTAGCCTTAGTTCCACTTTCTAGAGGTCTGGATCAGACATGGGATCGTAGCAGCAGCCTTGATGGTCAGCCTTGAGGAAGCATTTCAAAGTGGAAAGCAAAAGGACTTTCATTAGTACTTATACTCTGTGTGGCAAGTACTTGTAATGTGGTATCAGTGCATCCCAAGCAAGAAGGATTGTCATCCACAGGAATGAACAAAGCATCTAAAATTCCTGAGAAGTTGAGCAAAACACAAATATGAATGTTTTTGTAGCTCTGGGTCCTAAATGTGTGTGTGTGTGTGTGTGTGTGTGTGTGTGTGTGTGTGTGTGTGTGTGTGTGTGTGTGTGTGTGTGTGTGTGTGTGTGTGCGTGCGTGCGTGTGTGTCTGTGTGTGTGTGTGAGTGTGTGTGTGTGAAAGCAAAAGAAACATGTTTTTAGACATCAAAGGTAACCGTTGTACATAACATCATTACAAATAACGACAAACATTGTATGGTCCATCACGAGAGTGCCCTATATCATTTATACGGCAGGATCTAAAGTATTCTGTTCCCTCATCGGTGACTAAGAATGAACACATGAGCTCTGTCCTGGTTTAGGTACATCACATACATGCATGGCTACAGAATCTAGGTCTTTACATATCTATGCCTACGCTGTGTGTGTAACTGTTCGCCATCTACATATAGTTTATGTTACAGAGTCCCTACCCTCTACTAGGTATGAAGGAGTCTGTGTGTTCTGCAGCTATGCTGGAGTCATGTTGCCTTGGTCAGTGACCTACAGACCCACACACCACTAACATTCTTCCAGCACTTGCTTGAAAAAGAAAAGTGTCAGCAAAACACACCTAACACGTCTTCATCTAACAAATATTTAAAACAAAAGGATGATCATTGCCTGATTTTGTGTGAAGGAAGAGGTTCGTTTGAAAGGAGTCCACGAGCACTTCCTCAAGGTGTCACATTTGCACAGATCTACAGACTCCAACGTGGGAAGGCCTCATCTGGGAGTGGTAATGGACACAAACCATTTGTCAAGCTAAATTGAAAAAGTACGACGTGGCATCTAAATAATTTCACTTGACAGGTACGGTCCAAGAACACTTCCACTTCTTTAGTAACAGATTTCGAGGGACAAAACTGCAAAGGCCACAGAGACTCCACAGGTTTCGTAATGGAGACAGTAATGACATGAGTGAATTAGAGAGAAAGATCTTCACAGCATCTTCAGTTTACAGCACACCGCTGCTCCATTTGGTTAGTTTATTCAGAGCTACATGTCACAAAGTGGAAAAGCAGAAAATGGAATCATTCTAGGGTTAAGTTAATAGCTTTCCACTTGTTTTATAAGCTGTGTGGATTTAAACACATTAAATCTACAAGCCCATTGTAGCAGTTATCTAAAAGTTATGGCTTATATCCCTTTACTTTACAATGGACTGTTATTTTTTACATTTTCGTCTTGAGTATTTCAGCCATTTAAAGGGCCAGCATTCTGACTAGTGGCTTCATTAAGCAGTTGCAGCATAAATTACATGGAATAACATTAGCCAAGTAGTAATATTATAATATTAAGGTTCAGGTGTTACATTTTTGCTCACAGTACAGCCTTAAAGTCAGACCACAGATGTAGCAGTAGGCTTTGTAGCACCCGGGCTCAGTACCAAGCTCTGGGCCACGTCATCACGGTTGATCTTACGTAGCGCCGTGCACAGTGCATCAATGCTGGCACAGTCCTTGCTCGCCCAGTCAGACAGGAGAGCTCGGACAGGATTGTCCTCCTGCTGGAAGGTTGCAATACGCTCCTCCTCGTACCCAAGGAGGCCTGCAAGGTTGCACCAGTCGCTGTCCTGCAAGTGGCTGGAGTTGTCTACTTCATTTCCCCTGAAAAGCAGCTTCTCTACTTTCTCTCTGGTGTGGAGAGGAAGGAGCAAACATGGCTCTTCATCGATGGTCACAACTGTGGAGGAAAATTCAAGCTGTTTAATTTTATTTGAATAAGTTTTACTGGAAAATTGGTTAAGATTTCTACTCTATATAAAGTCAACAAAGGTAGTAGGAGGGTATGGGAAATTCCCTTTTCTGGTTAACCATTTCTTAAAGATGTTAAACAATAATCTAATCAATAAAATTGCAGTGGTCTCTAGTAGGAATGAATGTCTTGTAAGCACCCAGAAGCGCCTGTATTAGTACGGAGGAGTCTGCTGGAGAAGAGAGTGGCAGAACACGGCAGGATTTTCTGATATTTGGGCATCTTACCTCAGATTGGATAACAGCAATGCAGCAATACCACTGACTCAATTTGCTTTGCAACACTGACGTTTTATCTGCACAAATAATACAAGCCTTGAGGTGCTCCTGCCATGTGGTGGAGATGCTAATGCTAACAGTTAGCATCTGCAAGCCAAGACATTCTCTGCTGTTTGCTGGAAACTAAACCAACAACAGCCTTAAACGTTCTGAGTCAACACGGGTGAGTCCATGAATGTTAAGTGGCAGTGCGACGTAGATCTGTCAGGATTTTCTAATCCTAGAGTTTCACCGTCTATTTTCTATCAGACGCTAATGCAGCAGAAAGGTGTAGGAGACTATTTTCATGTTCAGACAGAAAATAACTGTGAGTGACTATGGTGGCGCGCTGGAAGTAGACTGCCTGCAGGTGGGCTGCATCAATCATCACACCTCCAACTCTACACGTACAGGTGGCAGCGGAGGAGGAGGAGTTCTGACAAACAGAGAAAGCAGTCAGGAAGAGAGAACGACTCGCATCCGACTGCCTGCGAGTGACAAGCGTTGCAGTTAATAAAAGATTCTCAAAATCATCTGACGGTGTGTGGGTGTGTCTGGCTCTTACCGTAGCGAGGAATCACGTTCCACACCTTTAGAGCAGGGGTACGTAGTAACTTAAAATGCATGTATTAGACCACCTGAACCTGTTTTATGAGTTAAAGTAGAAATCTCCCCTGGCCCCTATAGCAAACTGAATTTACACAAACCAAAAACGTTGACAAGTATAGTTGAGTATAATAATAATAATAATAATAATAATAATAATAATAATAATAATAATAATAATAATAATAATAATAATAATAATAATAATAATACATATAATTTGTAATGCACTTTATATTTCAGCAATCTCATATTGCTACAAAATAGCCAGATTCATAAAAGACCAAAAATACTATTTTAAAAGTTAGTACTTAGAAAAAGTCTTCCTTAAAACAATAAGTTTTACTTTTTATTAGCGCTGCCAAGTATGGTGGGGCACCACCAAAAAGAGACCGGAAGACATAGCAAATAATTTAAAATTTAGCCCGAAAACTTACAGGAAGCCAATGTTATGAGGCCATCACAGGAGTGATGTGTGCCGACTTCCTCGTCCCTGTCAGAAATCTGGCTACAGAGTTATGTACCAAGTGAAGACGTCTCAGTGCTGCCTTATTAAGTCGTTTTCATGACTTGTTCACACTAAATGCCAGCTGTTACCATTCACTTACATTGTTTATGCTAACTCGAGACAGCGTGGGCTTGATTTTGGTTACCCGTCACAGGTTAAAGAAGCAGGCTCGTAAAACCATGTTAATGTGAGCTTCCAATTTGAGTTCTGCATCCAGCCTCACCCCCAGGCTGGTGACAACTGACTTCTGCTAGGGTGAGAGAGCATCTAAATCGGAAGCTGAAAGCCAAAATAAGTACAGAAGGAGCAGACTCCTGTTCTGCCCATTACTTCTAAAATCAACAGTTTCAGCCAAGTGAGATACTGGCTTTCATAAAGAAGTTTCAAAATCACACGATAAGAAGATTTTTCAGGTCTTCAATACAAAAATAAATTCACGATTTTAGTTCATGTAGCTCTCTGTGGAAAAGCTGCAGATGAATCGTGAAAGGCTTTAAGTGACAGGATAGAGCTATCAAACACAAGGCTTTTATTTCTGAGGTTTTCACTTCTGAATATTTTTAAAACATATTTGAATGGACCACTTGCCCCAGGATTTCAGGAAGAATGTGGGAAAATCCCAGGACAATAATCAAAAGCCTGTTAGCTGTCACAAAAACAAGTTAATAGTTGCTAAAAGAGGGCTGTGAAGTACTGAACACACAAAATTGCACTCCAGGCAGCTTCCATTGTTTGTTGTTTTAAAACATGTGCACTAGTAGCCTTACATAAACCTGTGCTAATTTAGTTTTTGCTGATTACAAACATTATTACCACAAGTTCCACAAAATCAGTGATAACATCACCAATCCAGTAGGCTGATTTAAAGGTCACATAATGACTGCTTTGCACTAGTTTACTTCCTTTATTATTTTATGAGGAGTTGTGGTTTGAAAAGACCTAAAACTGGTTTGATAGGATATTACGTAAACCCAGCTGGAGCACGTACTGTCATGACAAACAAACTCTTTAAGCCCTGTCAGCTTTGTAATCTTTGTTTGTTGATTTGCTACAGTAAGTTTCAACGGTTACAGTCTAGGTGGAGTCAATGGAGCAATCAGATGGTTCACCCCTGAGGGCGAATTCTTCTCATTCAAACCCATGTGGTGGGCTCACTTACATTCACGGAAAAAAAGGTCTCCTCTGAAGGATTTAGCAGATGATAAATAATGACTTTTGTGCTGGAAGCTCTTGGTATTATGGGAGTTAGTATGGGCGGTTGTGGGTATACCTGTTTGTGACTGAGTCTGGCCCTGCTGCTCCTGCAGACTTTGGCTGTCCACAGAAATGCCGCTGTCGCTGTGCAACTTCTCACCCTCATGTGACAGAGTCTGGTTCTGGTTGGCCGTGCAGTTGTTGGCTCCTTGTTTGTTCTGTTTACAGCTGTTCCACCTGAATAAAAACAATACATTATTTTAAATTCATCTTCATTTACCAAGGGTAACTTTAATTTGTTCCTTTTATAGGTGAGGTTTTTCACTATACACTAGGGGTGTAGCGGTTCACGGGGGAGTATTGAACCGTTTCGGTTCAGCCTGTTCGGTTCGGTCCACTTGCGTACCGTTTCGGTTCATTTTCCATTAAATAATGAATTTTTATTTGCGTGATTTAAGTGCAGCTGATAAAAGTTGGGTAGAGATTATTCTCTTGTTTTAATTTCAGATCTAGAAAACTACTTTAATTGAGGTTAGGTGTGTTGTTGTAAGCATGTGTAACTTTAATAATGTTGTTAAAATTCACCCTTAGGTTCTAAAGCTGTACTCCCTCTTTAAAGGGAAGTTTAGTCAGCTGCCATATTTCCCAGAGTTAGATAAGTGGAAAAAAGCTCTGTGAAACCAGCCCAGTCATTCTCCTAATCTGACAGTATTGCGTTAGCTTTGGCTTAGCATTAACAATGTAAGTGAATGGTAACAGCTAGCATTTCATGTGAAAAAGTCACACATTTCTCAATAATTATCCTAATTTTTATCGGTTATTTCAATAATAATATTAACTCCAAATGAAAGTAATAGGCAACATGAAGGAATTACAGTACAAGAGCAGATTTAGTCTTGGGACTACGTTGTGAAAAAGGTCCAGTGTAAGCCGCCACTGCAAGGTGCAAAAACATCATGCAGCAACCCCGAAAACACACCTGCTTCATCTGTCATGTAGTCTGCCATTTTTTGTTACTAGGCTGTTCCTTCAAAAATACTGTATGAGACTAGCCACGCATTTTTGTTCACAGGATTAGGTAGGTGTCTTTCGGTGCCGCTATGTCATGTCCTTTCAGCGGCGCCTTGTCGTAATGTCTAAATTGTCTAAATTGTCTAAATTCTAAATTTAAAGTCTAAAGTCTAAATTGTCTCCTGTATTTCCTCAGTCTGCCTTACTACTTATACTTATGATTAATGAGGTCACCATGAAACATTAGGTTCATTATTAAGTCATTTTCATGACATTTTCACATTAAATGCTAGCTGTTACCATTCACTTACACTGTTTATGCTAACAAACATTACCAATATCAATATAATATAATCGTGATTAAATTAGTCATTTACACCCCTAATGCTTACTAGGTCACTGGCAAACACACAGAGGTGATTGTAATTAGTAAGTTTCACCTTCCATTCAGTGTGAAACCTGTGGCTAGGAGTGAGCTGTCTTCAGAGTCTTGATGTTAAGGAGGTGTTTAGACAGCTGTTGAGCCATATAGATCACATATGATGAGGACAGCACATTAGGAAATGGAAAATATTTATTAAATATCAATTAGTCTCTAACAGCAGCTGAATCCCATTCTCTCTGAGATTATCCTGACAAATGCCCACAACATAGGGCAGATGTCTCCCTTAAAAGTTGTGCTTAACAAACTAAAATATCTCAAATACTTAACCTTGGATCTGTCATATTTTGACATTATGAGTGAAAGGAGAAGTAGCTGCAGAATGTGATGGATAATCTGTGTATGGTATGTAAAGGCTGTGTTATTAAGAGAGTAAAAACAAACACCGATAATTTCCAAAGTTACATTTTAAAGCAGCCTGCCACTAGAAGGCGGGCGATGTCCTTATGCTGATGTCCTGCACTAAAAAGCATTTTTTGGTTAAGTTCAGTCTAATAAATGTTTTTAAAATATTCATAAATATTACATACACATTTTGAATGGTGACCAGACAATGAATGTTTTTGAAAGAAATACATGAATCTAAAAGTGGGTATTTTGGTAAAGTAAATCTCCTTATTACAGATACTTTTTTACACGCAGGGATCAGTTAAAAACATGTAGGGCTAAATTCTAAAGTTTTAATCCTGTAACATGATTTTTGTCTACATTTGGTTGCATGTGCAGGAAAGAATAGCAGAATAACTCACAGGGCTTGGTGCTCCATTGAAAATGGATTAAAAAAAGTAAATATTTTTATTGTCCTGGATTTTAATTTGTCTTTAATTATTCATTTTTGATTGCATAAACTGGCCTCACAGAGGTCTAAACATGCTGTCCATGCAATTTTAATGGTAGAAGGAAAAAAGAGCTGTTTGGTAGAACATATGTGATCCAGAAAAGCAGATGGTTGTATTAAAAATGAAAATATGGAAAATATAATCTTTTGTTTTCAGATAAATATTTATGGCTTTTTATATAAAACCAAAATAAGTAATAAATGACCTGCACTTTATAGCAGTTTTCTGAGTCAGAGGATTCCAACAAGCTTTACTCTACAGTCAGTCATTCAACCATTCACAAACTAATTATAAAATATAGTGAAAAAGTTGTACTATAATCACTGCTTTAAGTTGGCCGATACGTATAAAACGCAGTACCGGCACTCCTAACTTTTACCTATCGGCATACTGATGCTTCTTCCTAGGGTAGGTGAGTACCAGTAGAGATTTCTGAAAAATATCTGTCTATCTTTAAATAAACATCAGCCGTCCACGATCCCTCCAGCGCTGACCCCCCACCCGATACGCAGAACACAAGCTCCGTGAGGGGCTGCATTTTGCACAAGAGGACACATTTTCTCCAAATGTGCAAAAGCGGTACTACTGCCGTGAGAAACGCAACACACAGCATCCTTAGCCACCGTCAGAACCAGGGCCGGATTATCATTGCAGGGGCCCCTGGGCACAATGGGCCCCTACACCTCCTCTTGTCTCCTTCCTCCTCTTGACTCCTGTCTCCTTACTCCTCTTTTTGTCTCCTCTTGTTGGTCTCATCTCTTGCCTTCAGAAAAACTGCTTTCTGGACTTTCTATTAGTAAATTCATTTACAATGTAATCAAAGTCCAGATTCCTTACAAGCTGAGATTCAATAGCCATCAGTGACAGTGCACTGAGGCGCTGTGAGTTAGTGTTGTTCTCAGTTCATTTTTTATTCTTGCCATTTATGAAAATGATCGTTCCCCATCAAAATTTGTAACTGGTAGCATTAGAAAAATCTGCAGGGCCACAAACACATTAGGGAAGACGGACTGTAGACTATTTTTTAGCCCGAAAATTATCCTAGTACTGCTTATATTAAATTATCTATGTGGACTCTCTGGGGATTATTTTGAGCGGAGAGGGGCAAAGCTCTGATTGTTGATGCGCTCCAGACAGATGCGTCCTGAGCACAGCCGCAGTAACATTATCAAAGTGTCGCCACCTCAAAAACAAATTTAACACGCAATCGTTTGTGTTGGCTAATATCCTTTCATGCTTTCTGTCCTTTATTTGTGCCCGATGCGTTTCGCTGCTGCGGAGTGAGTGCATCACCTGTTTCAGGACAGAAAAATAGTCAAATAAAAAACAAGTTCGTTTTTGTACCTGGTGTTTGCGACAAACAGACACCACTGAAGGTAATCAGAAGTGAGGAACAGAAAATGAAATGATTCTTTCAATGTTTAGGTCAGCAGGAACTCTGAGAGGCTGCAGGCACATCAGTGAGTTTGAGGCCGTTGTGCTGGGGGAAGGGGGAGAGAGCTGAAGCAGGGGAACAGTAAAGATGCAAAAACTACCATTGTTAAAAGAAATGTGTGTTAACTTAGAAAATGCGGGCGCAGTTTTAATTACTTGTTAACTTTTTTCTCCAACGTTAAGACTGCTGCACAAAAAAAAAAGACTGCTGCTCGCGTGGGCCCCCTTGTGGCTGTGGGCCCCTGGGCTATTGCCCAGTTTGCCCATATTATAATCCAGCCTTGGTCAGACCAGGAAAAGGAGATCTCAAAAAGAGACGAGTTATCCAACACTGTACATTCCTGCACTGACTAACAGCATGCAGCACCTGACCAACTAGTGGCTAAATGCACCAACAGACAGGTGGATCCATGAAGGTGAAGAGATGGCATCCAAACGTAGACATGAATCGGGAGTAGACTCAAGAAAGAAAAAGTCAAAACGACAGGAGGAGTGTGTTATTGAAAAAAATAAGAAAAACTTCCCAGCTGCTGCTAATCACGAGATGATGTGGACTAGAGAGTACATTTTACATTAGCTTGATTATCATCTAGTTTTACTAGATGCATAAACTTTCACCTCTGTCTTATATTGTCTTAGGTTTTATACATATACAGTACAGGCCAAAAGTTTGGACACACCTTCTCATTCAATGTGTTTTCTTCATGTTCATGACCATTTACATCGGTAGATTCTCACTGACGGCATCAAAACTCTGAATGAACACGTGGAGTAACCAGAAAAGGTGAAATAACTGAAAACATGTTTTATAGTCCATCTTCTTCAAAAAAGCCTTTGCTCTGATTAATGCTTTGCACACTTAGCATTCTCTTGATGAGCTTCAAGAGAACCTTCAACACTGTTGGAAAACCACTTCAGTTGACTACCTTTGTCAAATGATTTCTAGCCATAACAGGGTCCATGCTGAAGTTTGAACCAACCCTAGATAAGTTGCTTCTGCTGAGTGAAGTTTGTCAAACTGAGGCTCATCAATGGGACAAGACCACTTGAGAGGCCTGGGTAAGCTCAGCTCAGAAGTAGCACAGCATAAGACGATGATCGTCAGCAAAAGGCTTCTGCCATTGTTGAAATAGGTTATTCATTTGATCTGTGCCTACTAAGTTGTAAACCTAAATGTCATTAATGATATGCTTGTGAATGGGGAGGGCCACAAAATACACCCCGTACCCCCACCCACAATATTTTTCTAGTTTTTTTTTTCAACTGCAAGAACTGACTATAATAGATATGCATTCATGTTCAAATTTGACTAAAATGTCAGTTTCTGGCTCAGTAGATCCAATGATATTAAATGTCTCTTCGAGATAATACAAGATTAAAAATCCTACTTAAAATTGATCGTGTGCTCTCGAGGAACAATCCAGCCCACTCACTTCTTGAAGATTATGAAGGCCACCAGACCGACAACAACAGCTGCCAGGATGGAGCAGTAGATCGGGATGAGTTTATCGTTCAGGCCCTGGTAGAGTCGCTCCTGGGTGTCCCCATTAGTGGTGGAGGTTGTGCTCTCTGTGGGGCCCTTTGGTGGGGGGGAGACATCATCGGGGGTCGGTGAAAAATCATCAAGTGGAGGCAATGATGAGGGGGCTGTAAAACAGAATGGGGTTGTGAAGATATTTTTATTTTGAGCTGGCAGTTCAATTTATAATCTGGATATTCCCAGTTCATCATGTAAGGTGCTCCTTAGTTTTTATTTATTTTTTTTTTATGTTAAAATTTTCTCTCATCCAGCAAGGATGTTAGCAGCTCAGTAGCTTGGCCTAGCGTTGTTCTACGGTTAGCATTACCAGGGTTTATACACTGAAGAAGAAACAACTCTTTTATATTTTTATTGCCAGCACTGAAGTGGGTTGAAACATGCAGATGTAAGGAGGTGTGGCTTGTTTGTAATGAAATAAAATAGTATTTCTCAGAACCAATCATCTCACTTGCCTGTTCAAGACATAGAAAGCAGGTCTAAAGCCTACCAAAGAGTAATCTTGCCTTGGACACCAAATCACCTTTCTCAGTGGCTTAGTGGTAGAGTGTCCGCCCTGAAACTGGGAGATCAGGGGTTCGATTCCTGGTCGGGTCATTCCAAAGACTTTGAAAAAATGGGACCCAATACCTCCCTGCTTGACACTCAGCATTAAGGGGTTGGATTGGGGAGTTAAACCACCAAATAGTTCCCGAGTGCAGCTTGTCTGCAGCTCACCGCTCCCTCAGGGGATGGGTCAAATGCAGAGAATAAATTTCGCACACACACCTGTGTGTGTGACAACTAACGGGACTTTAACTTTAACTTTTAAATTGGGTAGCGCCGGCCCTGCCTGGTGCACTTGTTTCAGTATCTAGAACATTACCAGATCAGAGCAGAGCTTCAGACAGCAGGATTTGGAGTTTTACTTCCTGATATTTGGACATCTCATCTCTGATTGGCTAACAGCAATGTGACTCTACCACTAACTCTGTTTACTTTGCAACATTGATGTTTTATCTCCACAAATAACACCAGCCTGGAGGAGTTCTGCCATGTGGTGGAACTGCCTATGCTAACAGTTAGCTCCTACTAGGTTGTGAAGTTCTCAGCTGTTTCCTGGACGTTTAAACAACAGTCTTCCCTGTCGTGAGTCAAGATGGGTGGGTGCATGAACGTTAAATGACAGTGTGACGTCAGGCTTTTCAAATCCTAGCGTTTCACCGTCTATTTCCTATCAGAGGCAAATGCAGGAGATAGTGTAGGAGACTATTTTCATGTTCAGTCTGCATGAAAAAAGAGTGACCGATGATAAATAATCATTCAAATGTATTTTCAGCGAACCACTTCTTTTGATTCTACTGCCTTTTTAAAGGAAAACTTCAAAAAACACCTTGAGTGTTTTGTTGGCACTTCCCTGGAGACCACTCAACTTGTCCCATCGAATTTTGGCTTAACACCTAAAAACTGAGTTATGGGCCACTTTTGTGTTGATATTAAGTGGCAATGCACACCCACTCACTCTGAACCTGTCGAATCCGGCCCTTGGCCGCAGGAAGCTAGTGTTCATCTCCATCAGTCAGTATTAGAGAGATGAGACACAAGATGACAGTTTTAGGGGTTTTGTGTTTGTTTTACATTGTTTTAGGTTTCCTCTCTTTTCTGTTCATTTTCTCATATGTTACTCCTGGGTTTCAGGAAACAATTTTTTCTTTGTTTCTAGTTCTTTAGTTCCCCATGTTATTGTTGATTGTTTCTCCACCATTAGGCACCTCTCGTTCATTTGTTGGTCAACACAGCAGCCTTTACTGAGAAATCAGCCTCCCAACTCTTAAATAAACCTCTGATTGTTCAGTCAATTGGCACGTTCTGTTGTTAAAGTGAAAATGCTAAACACCTGCACTGCTATCCAGCAAAACATAAATAAAATGTTGGTGCAAATAAATCATAGAGCTTGGTGACTGCGGTTGCAGCTGCAAGAACCAGATCTTCTGGCCCATTAAACAAACTGAGGACAACCGGAATGTCTGGTTTTGTTTGCAAGATAAAGTGAGCGAGCAAATTTCTTCATCATTAACATTTACACTTTTACACTCGTAGGACACCTGCTTCCACACAGCTGTGCAACCAGGGGGGTAAATGTGAGCTGGTTTGGAGAGAAACGTTGTTGAAAAGTGTTTTTACCTTTGTGTTTTCAGTTCACCAGAAATACAGTTTCACTTTCCAGAAGAAGCAACTACGTCAATTTATTCTTAGATTTTAAAGCTTTACGCTTTGTTAATTAAACTGCAAGTTTAGTTAAAATCCAATGACATGGGATTTGCTACGTTGGCTACTATTAGCATAACTGTCAAATGATCATGTGTTATACAATAATAACAATAATGATAATAACCATCATCAGTTTATTAATGCAGAAAATGTAGTCCGATGACATTATGGATGCCTCTGCTGCATGATTGGCCTAGTGTCCGTTGTCACAAACCCACTCAAAATTTAGGTTTTCATTTATTTCTACAAGAAAATCACAGCTTTTCTGTCAAACATTTGTGTTCACCAAGTTGTAGGTTATTTTTTGCTCACAGACAAGTGATTGAAGTCAGAAGTAAACTCATCCTAACCAAAGATCACATAGATCAACAGATGGGGGTACTACACATTATTTACCATTCTGCCAATCTGGTCTAAGAAAAAGAATCTAAAGTGTGAATAAGGCCACAAATGTGACATGAGACAGACAGATCCTCTCTCTCCAAGCTCATTTTCTCTCACTTTCCACCCATCATTACAAATTTTACCATAAATGCTGCTCCTGCTGAAACACACACACACACACACACACACACACACACACACGTGCGCGCACGCACACACACACACACACACACACACACACACACACACACACACACACACACACACCAGAGCCCACATCATGGTCATCACCCCTCCTCCCAGAGGAACCATTAATGAGGGTAAGAGCAAGTTTGTCCATCCACTTCTACCCACACCGCTCCCACCATTAGCAGACATGTTTGCTCCTCACCACGGATATGGAAACCTATCCTCGCCTGTCACTTACTTACATTTACTCACATCATTAACAGGAAATCAGCTCGTTGGCTTCCAAGGGCTCTAAATACCTCAGGAGAGCTGCTGAGTGGAAATCATCTGTATTTCACCGATGAGGTGAAATGTTTGTTAGATGATGAGCTGAGCTGCTGCATTTTAGGGCTGTGATAAGCGCTTTAAGGCAACGCCAATCAGAAAAATGTCAACTGACGGTGATGCGCCTGTCATGCTCAGCTTTTGTTGTTTTTTTTTCACTGTTTGGTCCTGTGACCATGCTGGACTATTGTTGTAAAGTCTATCAGAAAATATGCAACCCTGTAGGCATTTCTGTTTTGATGGACCACTTTTAGTTTTGTTTTCAAGTGTTGTATTCAAAACCATTAAATGTCTGGTTCTTTTTGACACTTTCTTGGCTGTAGTTTCTTAGGTTTTTCCAGGGCCAAGTATATGAAGTTGCCAGCTCATTTTATTGAGGTTGGGTATTTTGTTAAGTAACGTTCCTGTGCTTTTAGCTCACTCTGGAGAGACTGAAGAACTGTCAGAACCCTGCAAAGCTTCCAACAGAACCCCATTCTGCAAACAGAATCCTTTTAAGACCTGGTGAGTGGAACATAAAGGAAGCTGAAGTATCCACGGACCTAATGGCTTTGGAAAGAGAGAGCCTAAATTAGTTCACTACAAAGGTCAGGACCTTAACAGTAACTGAGAAGACTGTGGAAGATTTAAAGCATTCTGTCACTTGACATGTCTCCAGCTAAGTGTTAAAAATATCTGTAAACTCAGGAGACAGATGATCGGTGCAGCGCTTCATGGGTCCCAGCTGTAGCTCACTGGGTTCAATTGTCAACAGGAAGGTCAGCAGTTATGGTGCATTTGTGTCCAGAGGCCAGAATTTAAGCTTGAAGTAAAAAGTAAAAATCAACTGGAACACCCAAAACAGAATATTGACCCAAAAGTAATTTTTTTTAGTCATGCTCTAAGCCTTGTTGCATATGAGAGTGCGTGTGAATGGGAACTAATTAGCAAAACACCGTGTATGAAGCATGATTTCAATCTTGATTAGATGCATTGAAACCATTTAGCCTGTTGATGCCTGGTGCCTAGTACCAGTCACACACACACACACACACACACACACACACACACACACACACACACACACACACACACACACACACACACACACACACACACACACACACACCATAAAAAGTTCTACAACAAAACGTTTCTTTACACTGGTCTGCAGGATGGTTTATTATGAAAAATTATTGTAATTTCTTATAGTACTTTATGATAATAACAGTAGAGGGGTGCATACAATACTGTTTTATATGTGCAGTTTTTAAATTGTATGTTAAGATAAGATTAGATAAGACTTTATTGATCCCACAATAGGGACCTTTTTGCATCACCAAAGCTCAGATAGATAGCAAAGTGGTACAAAAATGTCCAAGAATGCAAAAATAAATAAATACATGTCACTTTATACAACAGTAGCTCCTATGTAGACACATGTAAGCATTAAGAAAGAGAGAAAGAAAGAAAGAAAGAAAGAGAGAAAGAAAGAAAGAAAGAAAGAAAGAAAGAGAGAAAGAAAGAAAGAAAGAAAGAAAGAAAGAAAGAAAGAAAGAAAGAAAGAAAGAAAGAAAGAAAGAAAGAGAGCAAGAAAAGAAAGAAAGCGAAAGAAAGAAAGAAAGAAAGAAAGAGAGAAAGAAAGAAAGTGAGAGAGAGAGAAAGAAAGAAAGTGAGAGAGAGAGAAAGAAAGAAAGAAAGAAAGAAAGAAAGAAAGAAAGAAAGAAAGAGAGAAAGAAAGAAAGAAAGAAAGAAAGAAAGAAAGAAAGCAAGAAAAGAAAGAAAGCGAAAGAAAGAAAGAAAGAAAGAAAGAAAGAGAGAAAGAAAGAAAGTGAGAGAGAGAGAAAGAAAGAAAGTGAGAGAGAGAGAAAGAGAGAAAGAAAGAAAGAAAGAAAGAAAGAAAGAAAGAAAGAAAGAAAGAAAGAGAGAAAGAAAGAGAGAAAGAGAGAAAGAAAAGAAAACTATCTTTTATAGAGCGCCTCTCAAGATAAAAATCACGAGGCGATTCACAAAAACAAAAAAATTTAAGTACAAAAAAGATTTCAAAAAATGATTTAAAATATGTTTAAAATGAAAAAAATTTTTTTATTTGTGATTAGGGTTAGGACTCTTTGTGACACCGTGGGTGAGGAAGGTGGTGGAGGACCTAAACTTGGAGACGGCCACAGAGAAGGAACGCTGAGACAGATAAGAGGAGAACCACTCCAGAGCAGTTCCTGATAGGACTACCCAGTCGTTCAGCCTCTCCAGTAACAGGTGATGGTCAACAGTGTCAAAGGCTGCAGTCAGGTCCAGCAGGACCAGAACAGAACAGTCCCCTGCATCACTGTGAGTCAGAAGGTCATTAGAGACCGTAAGAATGAGTAGAATCAGTAGAATGTGCTCTATGAAAACCTGACTGGAAACTATCGTAGATGTTATGTTCATCAAGAGCAGCTGTGAGTTGTTTAGCCCTATGGACAGGGGGTTGTGAAACATTGTGGAAGTAATCTATAACAAGTATCAGCTGTTCTGCTACAACTACTTTTTACTGTCCAAGTGATAGATATCGTTAAATACAGGCATGAACATGTAAACACACACATTATGTATTTTATTGTGCGTGTTGTTACCCCCCCCACCACCATATCGAACTTCTGTTAAGCATAATTCTGCGCACACGAAGACGCATAAGACCTGGATGATGAAGCTCAATGGTTAAAGGAATCACGGAAGCGGTGTGATGCGCTCCGTCGCACGTCTAGACGGTACCGTAGGAGGCGAGCTGCCATGGTTCGCCACATGCTACAGAAGCGAGCTATCTAGGTGCGCACAGCATCCCCCAGTCCCCTCCTCCTCCCCCTCCTCCCTGTCCAGAACTCGACCTCACCAGTCTGAAGTAGCCACCTTGTCCGTAACAAGTCTGTACCTGTTACTAGGGGCATCGTCCAGTTTAATTACGGAAAACATTATCTGGATGTTTGTATTCAGACACAAAGGTCTTACGGACAGAGTCCTGAACATTTCCGTTTTTCATGGCCTGTCTGAAGGGGGCTTTGGAAAAGCACAAGTCTTGTATGAATCTTGTCTGTAATGCAAATATAAATTTAGTTCAACTGTAACTTTGTTGCTTCTTTGCTAAGCTCAGATTTACTTCATCCTTGCTCTCTTAATTATAGCCATCATGCTTTGTGTGTGTGTGTGTGTGTGTGTGTGTGTGTGTGTGTGTGTGTGTGTGTGTGTGTGTGTAACCCACTAATCAGCCTCAAAGACCAATGGTTAAGGACCAGAATCCATTCAGAGAGCATATCAAGTTGCCTGTTTTTAATACGAGACAAAAACTCGCTGCTATCACCGTCATGACCATAGTTTCTCCATCTCACCCGGATATCTTTACCCTCTAACACACATATACACAGGGAACAGGACACCTTCCATTGACAGAAATCTCCTTTGTCCAGAACAAATGCCCCCTCCCCATCTTCTCTCTCTTTAAGCTTTAACTCTTTCAACCATTGCCTCTTCAGTAAATCACCACTCTGGTGACTTTTCTTCTTGTATAATCCATACCATTAACCATTCGATTGTCCTGTCATGGAAACATTGTTATGCTACCCATCCACATAAAATGCATCTTGATCCTTAATTGCTGGGTTTGATTTATTTAGGTTTCAAAGATGGCCCTCCACCACACACAGCTTCAAACGCTCCAACAGGATACTGGGATCAAACCTGGAAGCAATATGTAACTCACTACAGGTGTTTCTCTTGTCAGAAAGCACAACTTGTCATTATAATTTTTAAAAACTGAACTGCGTGGAGCTTTAAATTGGCAGGTTCTGTCAAGTGTAGCCCAGCCGTGACGGCAACAGAGCATTTATCACGTTTCATTTCAGCCATTACCTGCTTGTTTACGAAATGACTGGAATTTTTGTTCTTCTAGGAAGTCCAGGCATGTGCTGGTTTCTAAGTTCAGCTCAGTAATTATATAGGCAGAGGTTGGTGATCTGTGTTGTTGCGTTACTTGTGTACAGGGGGAGTGTGTAAAACTCATGTTCAGCCACACCTGAGCTGAACGTGAAATTCCAGGAGCTCTGCTTTAACATTGTGTACTTAAGAGGATTTAAGGTGATGCTCGTTTACTATTAGCTGCAACTTTTGTTATCCCCATCCAACAAAATCTAAATCACCCAGCACATCTTTAACAAGCTCAAAAGAAGCAAAATTTGAGGAATGCTGATATCCTTGTTTGGTAGATTTCTGCTCCTTTGTCACACTTTCACTTAACTCCTTGACACCCCACCTAGCTTGATCCCTCTCATTTTCTCTGTGCATGCTTCAGCCATACCTCCAAATGTGCATGCATATGGACTGGCAAGTGGCGCACGTGTGCACATGGCTGAGTTTATGCTAGTGTGTGTGTGTGTGTTGCTGCAGTCTCTGCGTGTGCCTCTTCTGCGGCAGAACGTGATCAGCACTCGTAGAGGTCAACTTGAGAAACCCGAGAGTGCAGAAGAGTAACTCCATCGCTTTTATCGACCAAGCCGCATTTTCAGCATCTGCTCTCTCGCCACTCTCACAAGCTTTCCCCGTCTCTTTCCTCTCTGAAGCTCTCTATTTGTCTCCCTGCATGCTATTCTAATTGTCCTCTACTTTTTCTTCTTCAGTTTGGCTAGCCATTTGCTTTTATTTGTGATGTGAGCTAATTTCCAATTTAGCAAGTCTTCTAAACATTGTGGTTTTTACAGAATTTGATAGATTTACAGATCAGCTTTAAATCTTTAATAAAGTTTTGGAAAGAAATGGGATTAGATGGTTGACCATTAAACTCTGAAATGCATAGCAAGTTAAATCTTCTCAAGATGTACTCAGTGCAAAACCAAAGACAGTTCAAGTGTTCACCTGCATGTTGTTTTCAGTGGTTTAATGAGCAAATAACACAGGGAAATTTTTAGGGATGAAACAGTTGTTATTTTAAGATGGTCTCCATCTGTACAACATAACTGTTAAATCTACTAAGGCAGGCCTGCCAAAAGTGAAGCCAACGTGGAAGTGACTAGACTTGCAGTTCCTGCCTCATCCACTAGGGGCTGGCTCCAGAAGTGAGGTGAATTTTATCGTAACTCATCCATTTAGATGTGATTAAATCCTTGAAATTATGAATAATTAGGGGTTTGTCCTTTTGATTGACAAGTATCAGATGAATCTTTAGAAGCAGATGGTAGCAGAGTTGCTTAGCTGTGGTTTTCTGGCTTAAAGTGCCCATCAAGCTTTGTTAGCATTGGTTAGCTCGGTTATCTCGTGGCTACATTGGCTCAGAGTGTGATGGGTGTCAATTATCTGCCATCCTTGCAGCCCTGCTCTCAGCTCCATTTTTGTATTTTTCAGGGGTGATGAGACATGTGACGAGGCCAAGACGGTGGTGATGGGAACCGCCCACTGGGATTCAACTCATCTCTTCAGAAACCTAGAGGCGATGGCGCAGAAGGTTTGTCCATTATATACAGTCAATGGTATCTGCTTGATACAGCTGAAAAACCTTTAGAAATAAAACATTTTTGATATTAACTTGTGTTTAGTTTTACTTAACATATGTTTCTTTCACCATGTAGAGAATTAAACTACACACTGGAATCAACTCTGTTGCTATTCAGTTGGAGATAACCAATCAGATTAACCCATGAGGCTTAGATCATGTATAAATATCCCGGATACTTATATCGATCTAAGTTCATACACCAACCTGTTTGGTCTCATATTAATCCAATGAGTAATGTTTAATTTAGATAATTAAATTTAATAGCAAAAGTTATTTTGAATCAGCTGTTACGAAGCCTCAGATTTCTGTGAACCTCCCTATAAGTCATGATGTTTTAGTAATAGCTCAGAAAACGGACAAACTCTCCGGCCTTATTTTACACTCGCTGCTGGCAATTCTACTCCTGTCACTAACCTTCCTTTTTCTTGAACCCCAGTCTGTCACCAGGTTTTACTCTTTCTTAGAAATCTTGTGTTGTGCACCGATCCTGGCTGCTCCTGATCTGTCCCGGCCATTTAAAATCCAGGTTGACACCTCTGACGCCGGAACAGAAGCTGTTCTTCCACAAGAGGATGCTAACGGACCTGATCACCCCGTCTGCTACTTCTCTAGGAAGTTCATCCCCAACGCAACGCAAAAGGAAACCCTAGTTTTAATTTGGTCCCTGCAACATTTTCATGTGTATGTCCGCAACCATTTCACCACTGTTGTTTTCTTAGATCACAACCCGCTGACCTTCCCCCACGCCAATCAACGTCTGAGATGGGCTCTCCTCCTCCAGGAGTTCAACATCGAGGTCCGCCACAAGAAGGGAGCAGACAACATGATAGCTGACGCGCTATCCCGATGCCACACAGATTGAGGCTCCCTATTAGAAATTTTGTTTTGTTTAGCTGTAAGGATCTCCTTTAAGGCTAGTGTTGGTAGCGAAAGCTATCATCTCGGGGACACTCCGCAGCACTGAGGGTCAGTGCAGCGTGGTTTTAAGTGATCCAGGGATTTTAGTTAGTTAGCTGTTTTTTCTAGTTAGTTAGTGGGAGCGCTCTTGTTTTTGTGGCAACAACAAAAAAGATTTTAGTTGTTTTGAGGGGGAGGGTGTTACAGACACTGTCTGTTTTGTGGCCACAAGATGGCCTCAGCGCTCCTCCTGTTCTCCTGGCTCCAGCTGAGCCAGGTGTAACTAATCTTCCCAATCAGGGAGCTTCCTATAAAAGGCAGCTCCCTCTGTCATTCGAGGAGGGAAGCTTAGCTGAGGCCTTGTGTTAAAACAAGTGTTCCTCTTTTTCCCTCCTAGTAACCCAGACCATAGAGTCTTCGTTTTGATTACCTGTGTGGTACACTTCCTAGTTCAGAGCTCGATTTTTGTCTTCATTAAAATACTCGTTAAAGAGTTCAGTTCACCCTTTTGGTGGAGTTTTTGTGTTAACTCATTCCTTTAGTTTTCCCGGTTTAGTACCGGCGTTTTATGTTTATTAATATTATTGTTATTTACCCAGTATTGGAGGATCCTTCTGTTTAGTATTATTAATTCCCCAGTGTGGACGTCCTTTTGGTTTTGTATTCATTTTGTCTTTGCCTGCATAAAGCAGTGATTTTTAGTTAATAAACTCCTCTAAGAGAGTAAATCTTGGTTTGTCCGGTATTTCACATTTATTTCTTTACGCCCCCTTTACCATCATCTCCTAGACGAGCTGGGGGCCGTAAAACTTGAGTTTTGTAACTGTAGACTGAGATGTGTGTTTTGAAAGTTGTGATTTGAAAATTTATACATTTATTCTGCAAGCTAAATGAAAGCTTTAAGTTACGTACTGAAAGTTACACATTAAAAACGAGAATTACGTGTTACAAAACAGGATTACATGCAACAAAAGAAAAGTTACAGTTACAAAACGTGTACAAGTTACATCTAATATTGTCTCAATCCTAGTTCCATATTTTCTGAGAAGTACAAGATGAAACTGGTTTGTTTTTGCATCATGGTGTATTATTTATATGATCTCCATATTTAAATGCCACTGAATAAGTACGTATACGTATCTGCCATTGGCTTCATAATAAAAGACGTTATGATATAAGATACTCTTTTTACTATAACCATTTATAAAAGGTTATGGCACAGAATAAATACAACCAACCCGCATGGCAGCTAAGGCAAATCGCAAGATAATGCCAACAATGAGGAAGTCTATTCTCCAGCACATACCTCCAAACCCCATGAACCCAAAACATCAGCTGGATCTTTTTTATGGTGAGTTGATGGTGCTGGTGCCCCACAAGTGTTGTGTTTACCCTTGCCACCAGAGTCCTCCACTTGGGCTGTGAGATATTTCAGTCAGAATGTCGAGGCAAATTCCTGGAGGTTGACGGGCATTCAGAAGTCAGGGTTCGTATATGTTTGGCAGCAGGGAAAGTGACACGGCCAGGTTTAAGACGTCTCTCATCATTACAATGCTCATACTGTGTGGAGTGGGAAGCAATAGGGTTCCACAAGAGAAGGTCAGCTGTGGCCATACGGCCCACACCCAGTGCGATATAGGCCAGTAGATGTGATGGGTCTGAGCTATAAGCTGCACAATGAGTGACTGTGCAACACAAAGAAGGAGAATTGTTAAGTCAGACTGGGATTGGAGATTCTTCACGGATATAAAATAGATGTGGCCTCGCTCTCAATGCAGGAAGTCAGGAATGTTGATGGCATTTCATCTTTTTATCAGTTCCCCAGTTTGTCTTCTACTTTTTATCTGTCTGTCAAAAACTCCACAATAAACACTGGAACTGTTAAACTGCTGGATCTCAACATGCAAAGGAGCTCAGGAAGAACACATAAGATTTATTTTATCTCTTGAGTTTTGTGCTTTTATTTATCCCAGAATAGTGCCGAGTTGATCAACTCTCCATTGACATTATTGTTGTTTGAGCACCCAACAGTCCATAGCCGTAAATTACATTAATCTAGTTTTTCTTTCCTCAATTTTCCCCCTTCAAAGCTTGGATTGGAATCATTCCCATCTTTTGTCCCTCTCCTTTTGTCAAAAGGGCCTGACCCTGAGTGTTGGTTATCCAGTCGTGCGTTTTCTTTTTTAGAGGCCAATCCTGTCAATCGGCAAGGTCACGAAAATTCAGGAAGGAAACAGCTCCTGCCCTTCTCACCTATCAACTCAATAACAAAATGGACCTGACCCAGTCAATCTTCCCTCTCCTTCCTCTGAACGTGCTTCTTTCCATCTGTAATGTTCAATCAGTCATCTTATTGATTTCAATGCATCCATGCTTCAGAGTATCAGTACCCAGAAACATACACATGGCTTCGTTTGTGTGTGTGTCTGTGTTGTGACTCAGTCATCTAATTCCCTGAACTTTGTTCTTATGCATGTGTGAGCATAAATAAAGCGCAGTCTGTCATCTTTGCTGTCTTGAAGTCAGAACCTCAGGCTTTGGATGGCAGGAAAGCTCCCATTGGTTCTGTCAGCTCTCAACAACGGCCAGGACCATACATAGCCTTGAGGGGTTCTAGCTAAAACCTCAGGCTGCTCTTATTTTGTCAAACATACCTCATCCAACTTCAATCTTGACAAATAAAAGGCCTTGTTAGCATCAATAGCCACTCCTGTCAATAATGAAATCTTTGGGCCAAATATGAATTCACTCGAATCTCTCAGATCATCGTGGCTTATAAAATTACAGAGAAATGGCTTTACCTGATCATTACTATTCAGCTTCTTGAATAGGGGTCAATACATTCACCCAGATCACCTTCATCTCCAGGAAGTTACTTCAATATCTACGCAACATGGTGGTTTCACTAATACAATGCCAGCAATAGGAGGATCTTTGCTGAAATCTTTTATCATCTTCGTGCGCATGTGCAAGTCGCTGTGTGGCAAAAACACACTGCTATCAATACATGACATACACTTTCAAGAACGTTTGTGGGCAAAATAACCAATATACAAACATGTGTACATCTAAAGACAGGAGGACATTTAGACAGAAGCTTAAAATCTTTACTGAAGACAAAATTAAAGGTATTAAAAGCCTGAATAAGCTCTGGGATGACGTAAACCGTTGGCCTGATTTGCTGGTATTTTACCTACAAATCTACTGGGGAGATATTTGTTCCTATTTAACATAAAGCTCTGGACCTTTCACTCATGAAAACTTAAAGGCTTTGAAAAGTCTGGAGACCTGCAATTATTTTGTTTCAAGGACAGTTGAGCCGATCTTTTCTGAAAAGAGTAAGCTGGGGTCGTGCTAAAAGCAGGAGTCAGCTCCAACGAGCAGAGTTACAGTGTTATTCTCCTCTCCTGAGGGTGATGGCCAAAGAAAACGGATAAACCGCCACAGCGACTGCAAAGCCGGCTTAGTCTTCATTAGTCAGTGTCCTTCTTCATGTCTTCATTTATTATTATAATGATCGCGGGCTGAGGCACCTGAATCAGAGCATGAAGATGAATGCTTTTAAAAACAACAAATAGTCATAAGGACTTAGCATGAACAAACTGTCCGTTGCTGCAGCAATCTAAGCTTTTTTCGGAGAGTCCGGATCGCACGCAAACATCCCTTTTATATTTTGTGGTCTTTTACGAAGGAAATTCCCATAAAACATTTTATCAAGCTCCCTACAAGCCGAAGTCGAACAATCAACCAACAGCAAGAATGAACCAACTGCTTGGCTAACTCCTTCAAATGTGCAAAACAATAGAATTATAGGCAAATATGCTGTTTCCTGCCAATCCTGTGATGCAATTCAAAAAACATAAACATTGACGTCACAGAAAATCAAGACACAGAATGCAGAGTTTTGGTGCTGCAGAATCAAATCCACAGACATATTATATCATTACTTATGGGAACAAACCACACTATGTACACTTGAAGTCTTTCAGCTATTAAATGAAGTACCATGAATACATTTTAATGATTTTTCTTTTCAGGTTGTAAATTAGTTGAATTTATCTCTGTCTCTGGTGTTGCTTACATGTTGAAAAGACCATGTTGTTCCCTGCACATCCCCAGTGGGAGCCCAGACTGATAAATTACAGCCCCACAAATACAAGCCTCCCGTGATCTTTAACCTTTGACCTTGCTTGCTGGCCTTCAGAAGGGTGGAAGTCATACTACGCTTCTTTAGATAAGAATCTGGCCTTCGATACCTCAACTCTGTGGGTTTACCCTGACAAAATCTGCTGATTATAAGCATGTTTCACAGTTAAGATAGGGTGGGACTTTTTCTTTCAACTATTTATATAACTTCTGAAATAATCCCATGCTCGGCTGAATTTCTACCCACATTAAAAGCTCCCAGATCGTTAAAAGGAAGGGAAATTCACCCAAAGCCTAAATTCAATTCTAATTAAAAGATTCAGATTTCTCTCTGAACATACATACATTAAAGTCTTGTCCTGCTTCTTCCACCTTCGGCTAATCTTCATCTCCAGTGTCTCATGTTACAGCTTGTGGCTTCATGGCCAATGGCCTTCTGTGTGTTCCCTGTCCACCTTCCCGACTGTGTTTAGCCTTCAGGCTTGTGTCGCCTGACTCCACAACATTAATGGATATGGACATCTGGCAGCGCTATAGATTTGTAAGCACTGATAGCGCTTGCTCTTTGCTAAAAAGATTACATTTGAAATAAAAAGCACATGATTGGGTTAAAGACAGGAATAACATATGACAATAAAGCCCATATGCAGTGGGCTGTAAGTCCTTCTGCTTGGAATCATGGTTAATTCATGATGTTCATGATGTATGCTTAGTTTGTTATCTGAAGGATGTATTAGCATTGGAGTTCTGGCTTCTGGTATCTTGATCTCTACAAACGACGGTTAAAGCAAGTGCCATCATCTTCAGTGGAAAGCAGAACTCATCAGTAAATGTTTACTTTTGCTTATCAAGCAACCTTATCTGTCTGTGGTCTCTTTTCCAAGTTTCTTAAGCTATAACTTTAGCTATAACTGTTTTGATTCCATGTGCTTGACCAAAAGCAGATAACACAGTGCAAAGATTACCAATTCCTTTTGTCTTGTCCAAATGTCATGACGTCGTTTTTGTTGTTGTCGACATGCAAAAGTGATTTTAGCCACGTAGTCCACGTGGAAACGACAAAACAGTGTGAAAAAGCTTTTTAAAAGCTCCCATTGTGAAACTCGAAAAATGAGATTATGGTATAACTTATTTCAGTATTTCAACCTAAACGGTGAAACTAATATTTGAGATAGACTAATTTATTGTAACTGTGTTGATTATGACAATTTGAATATTAGATTCTCTACTTGGAAAATATAAAATGCAGATTGTTTTCTTTAAAAGATGATTGCTAAAATGTGATAATAGTGCACTGAGGTTTCTAAGCTAAGATCCTGTCATGTTCTAAGGAAAAATTCATGTTTCACTGACCTGCTTTGCAGCGTTTTCATGGGCAGACTCTAATGGCTCATCTTGTTCAGAAACTCCCCTCTTCCTCCCACTCCCATGAACTCCATCAACCCTCAACTTCTACATTGGTCACAGCTTTCTGTGCAGCTTAGCATCACATCCACATGAGTTCCTCGTTCTCTCTTTGAAGGCAGAACTACAAATGTAACACAAGCCAAAACCGGGATCCATAACGACTGCTACAATTCCACCTGAGGATGGCCTGGCCCTTGGAGAAGATGCTCCCTCTCATTTTTCCACTTGAACTCAAGCTGCTGTCTTCCAGCTCCATTTATTATTTTATACATACTATATGTTTGCGTCGTAGGGCTCCTGTGATGACCTTGGCATGAGGGTAGTAAAAGAGCAGGGCCAAAGACCATTTCCCTTTCCATGGGAAGATGAATGACCCTGTTTGAAAGTGGCTGCCCATGGTCTGAGGGCAATTAGAATGTGATGTGAAGCAACACTCTGCATTGGCTTGGTGTACAGAAGCAGGTCGTTGAGGAAAACAGAAATACTCCACATGTAACCCATTCTGTTGAAACCAAGCTGCTGTGGCAACAGGGTCCGAAATTAACACTCGCCACTCGCCAAATGCGAGTAAATTGCTCCATTTGGCGAGTAAATTTTTGAGCTCTACCTGCCACCTGGCGAGTAAATGTTTGCACCAAATTAGTTATGTTTATCAGTCATCTTCCACGGATTTCTGATACTCCTCCCGCCTGCATGCAACGTACACAAACGTACGCGAAACGTGAGCGCCGCATCCAACGTCATTTCCACCTATCCCATTCAATCAGTTTATCAAGTTAGCAGTTAGCTTTGTGTTAAAACTAGCGGTGAAATGCGGCGGTTTTTAACTGGAGTCAGCCAGCCTTCCAAAAGAAAACTCGTCGAACTGGAAGAAAAACCACCAGGACCAGTGGCAACCAGAAGATTTTGTGAAAAGTGGTGAACCGGAGACGGCGGAGTCATGAGACAATGGCTACATTATGATGGCCACGTAGCGTTGCTGCCTTTCACAGACAACTGTCCCTCGGCATTCTTCAAATATCCAAAAAAATGCCCATACTTCCGACTTTGTCATCTTTGAGGGATAATAAATGTCCCAAGTGCTGCCGTCTCCTCCTGCCATTATTTCAGCTTTAGCTTAAAGAAAGTTTTGGTCGTAAACAAAGTGCGCATGTGCCGCCGGCAACTTCCAACAGATGATACGGTGGCTGGTAAGGGTCACCGCGCCTACACCGCAGCCGCGGTAATCCACCGAAATTTTTTTTTAAACAAGACGGTTATTATTATTGTCAACTTTTTTACCGGGGTTTACCGCTACACCGGTTACCGTGACAACCCTAGCCCTGACACACTTTCAGATATTCTCATGGTGCAGCTGTGTTCTCCAGAGATCAAGGACTATGACCCAAATGAGGCTGTAATGCTTTGGCACAAAGACAGTGTCAGAAGCAGGAGGCCAGACTTCATGGACAGAGAAAACAAGGAGTCTGACTAGATTTCAATGAGAGTTCATAAAAACATCTCTAAAAATAAATAAATAGTAAAAATGACAAAAGAGTTGTTTTCCTTATTAATTCATGTTTTAATTATTTTGTCACTCTGTTTGGTATCAACATAATATAGAATTACATGCTTTAGGTAGATCTAAATCATTTAGAATTTTGGCCGGTAAAAAATATGTTTGGCCGGTAGATTTTCATCATCTACCGGCCAACTTGGCCGGTGAGTAAAAAATTTAATTTCGGACCCTGTGTGGCAATATGGAACAAATTAAAACCATGTTCTCCTCTCCTGCTTTTACATTTCCAAAATAAAAAGTCACATTTTTCTATTGTATGGAGTATTGTGAAAAGGTTCAATATTCCAGACTCAAAGTGTCACACTCCATCCATCCATCCAGCCATCCATTTTCTTCTGCTTATCCAAGGTCAGGTCGCAGGGGCAGCAACCTAAGCAGAGAGGCCCAGACTTCCCTCTCCCCAGCCACTTGAGCCAGCTCCTCCTGGAGAATCCCAAGGCGTTCCCTGTTCCCTGGCCAGCCGAGAGGCATAGTCTCTCCAGCATGTCCTGGGTGTTCTTTTAGGTCTTCTTCTTGTTGGACATGCCCAGAAAACCTCACCAGGCAGACATCCAGGAGGCATAACTAGATGCCTGAGCCACCTCAACTGGCTCTTCTGGATTTTTAAGAGCAATGGGTCTACTATAAGCCCCTCTTGGATGACCAAGCTTCTCACCCTATCTCTAAGGGAGAGTCCAGCCACCAAGTGGAGAAAATTCAATTGGGCCGCTTGTATTAGTGATCTCATTCTTTCTGTCATTAGCCATAGATCTTGACCACAAATGAGGGTAGGAACGTAAATCAACCGGTAAACCGAGAGCTTCAACTTCCAGCTCATCTCTCCCTTCCCCACAAAATACCAGTACAATGTTCGAATCACTGTTGACACAGCACCAATCTGACCATTGATCTCTCGCTCCATCTTTCCCTTATTCATGTACGAGACTCCTCCACTTGAGGCAGAACCTCATCCCTGACCTGGAGAAGGCGTTCTGCAAAGGGTTCATAAGCCTTTAAATGGTCACTCAGTCTAAGTTGAACTACTGAAATAAATGGACTTTTGCACTATATTCCAATTTTTAAAGCTTCACCTGCATTTATGTTCTCAAAACTTTCCAACTTTGATGTTTATATCTCAATACAGGCAAAACATTTTTAAATTAAACAAAAAAAAATAATCAGATTCCTGTCAAAGCGGGATTTTCCAGAAATTTTCAAAGGACTCATACCTTCAATTCTGAAATCTGGCAACTCTGATCAGTTTAGTAACTACAGACCAATCACTATCTCACTGGCCATATCCAAGTAATTGAAAAATCAGCAACAGAGCACCAAATCAGTTTTCTGGACTTAAATCACCTACTTCATCCCAAAACCGTTTGGGTTTCATTCAGGTTACTCAACCAAACTGGCTACCTCAACCTCACAGAAAATATTAAATGATCATCAGACAACGATAATGTAGTTAGAGCAGTTTTCTTAGATCTGAGACAAGCAATTTTAAACTGAGACGGAAGTGATGCCATCAACATTGAGGGTGCTCTGATGAAGGCTGCAGCGGAAGCCCAAACATGTCAGCTAAAAAGGTAAAATCTAGCTCTGTTTACTTTGTATATAGTGAAGAACCAGTAAAAAATGGAATCTCAGAAAAGCCTTTGACATCACAAGATGCTCCTACAAAAACAAAGAAACTTAAATTTTTCAAAGACAGCTATTAACTGGTTCAGGGCAAGTCTAAAACAGACAACACTGTGTAAAAGTTAATCGAATTAAAACAAGTTTTAAAAACTACAATGGGAGTTTCACAAGGTTCCATTCTAGGTCCATTACTGTTTTGGCTTTACATCAATGATTTACCCAGTCCAGTGCCCAATGTCTGCTTATGTAACTGCAAAGACTCACCAATAGCCTGCAAAGTTACTGAATGGATAGATTTTGGGATTGGCTGGCTGGTTCAAGAAAAACCTTTTGACCCTGAACTGCAGCAAAATAGTCTCTGTGTGTTTTACGATCAAATGCAAGGTTTGTGATTTGTCTTTACTGACCAGAACAAAATCCAACAAGTGGACTAGTTTAAATATCTGGGCATTGTTTAAGACTCTCATCTTAAATGTGAGTGTCCAGAACCATTAGGACCAACGTCAGCTGCTTCCGCCCGATAAGACCATATTTACCTGTAAGAGCTGCCCAGCTGTACCTGCATGCCATAACTCTGTCTCACCTCTCTTATTAATGTGTAACTGATTGGAGCCAAGCAACCTAGTTAGCTTTAAAACCTGCCGTGTCTGTACAAAAAAGCCCTAAAAGTCCTGGACTAAAAACCAGTGGAGGCATCACTGTATGATACAGGAGAAGTACAATGCCCTAACCAGTCTTGAATTTGAGCCGGATCTTGCCGGATCAAGATCCAGGAACTATCTTATTTTGAAAGGACCGTTCAGCAACTGTCTGTTAGGATCCGGCAACTCACATGACAAACTTGTGCTATACTCAGGATTCGAATTATGGGTGAACTAGGTCGACTAGCTAGAAAGCTACTGCAAGCCCTCAACACACCCAGGGAGAGCCCGAAAACAACCCTGGTTCTACTTAAATTACATTATCTATGTGGACTCTCTGGGGATTATTTAGAGCTAAGAGGCGCAGAGCTCTGATCGTTGATGCGCTCCTGACAGATGCGTGTCCACAGTACCATTATCAAAGGGACCCCACCTCAAAAACAAACTTAACATGCAATCGTTTATGTCAGCTCATATCCTTTCATGCTTTCTGTCTTTTATTTGTGCCTGATGCGTTTCGCTGCTGTGGAGCGGAGCGCATCACCTGTTTCGTCCTCCGGTGACTTCACCTCACTGGTGTGGTCAGCACGCACTGCGCTATTTTTGCGGTCGGTAGCTGCAGTTCAAAGGTAATTTATGAGGTGAAAATATATGAAGCCAGGTAGCAGTTTTTCTTTAGGGTTGAGAGAAGATGCAGGAAGATAATAGGACAGAAAAACAGTCACATAAAAACAAGTTTGTTTTTGTACCTGGTGCTTGAAACAGACAGACACTATTGAATGTCATCAGAAGTGAGGAACAGAAAATGAAATTATTCTTTCAATGTTTAGATCAGCAGGAACTCTGAGAGGCTGCAGGTGCATCAGTGAGTTTGCGGCCGCTGCTCTGGGGGAACGGGGAGAGGGCTGAAGCAGGGGAACAGTAAAGATGCAAAAACTACCGTTGTTGAAAGAGATGTGTGTTAACTTTGAAAATGTGGGCGCAATTTTAATTACTTGTCAACCCCATCCCATCCCATCCCCCCCACCACCACCAGAGCTGGTGAGCAGACAGATGGAAGTAAGCCTCTGGCTAGAAAACCTCTGTACGAAACAATAATTGTATTCTGTAACATTGTCTTTTGTGCTGACATTGTTCAATAAACCAGAAATATAACTATGACTAAAACTGTCACTTGAACTGCCAAGAGGCACAACTGGCCTAACCAAAGCCACTGAACAACTGGCCTAACCAAAGCCACTGAATCATGAGAGGGCTACAAAAGACTCCCTTCATCCCAAGACTAATCCTATTTTTTGTACTGTGATCACAACAGCCTTCATGTCCACTTCCCCAACAGCCTGCATGGCTAATCAACAGGCTCTTTATTGCCATCTCACAAAAGCATTGATTTAATCTGAGAGGCATCAGATCATTGGTATGAGAAAGGACTGCAGTCATGAGGAATTTGTGATTGGAGTGTTCTATCCACAGGGTACCATGATGTAAAACAAAAAATTCAAAGCTTCTGTTCAGTGATATGACCTCCCTGTAAACCGTCAAAATTAAAGACTGTAGTCTTTGTCTCTCTGTTTGGGATGAGTCCTTGAAGACAATGAGTCAAGCCTCAGTGTGACATTTAGGTTGATGAGTCAACAGTGACTATGGTGTCCAACTGAGATAGACCGATTATGTGGCTGACAAAGTGGCCATCCAGTGTCTGCTCAGCAAACATGTGCTAACATCTATTCTATTCATTTTACTCTGACCTCGAGCAGTGAACCCAGTCAATCAACTTTAGTCAGCATGAAAGTTCATGATAAACTTGCATGGTTTTTTTTTTTTGAAGGGGGGGTCACTCTACAACTTTTCGCTGTCCCACTGTTGGTGGTGCCATGAAACTGAATCTGACTGCTAAATATTTGATGTTGCCTCAATGTTTTAGAATAGTCAACTGGTACTAAATGGTGATTTGCAGAAAGCACAGACGTCCGGGTATTTATCAAAGCTCACATTAGTCTTGTGAACAGTCAACTAAAAGCCAGACGTACCATTTAAAAAACTGGCCCATTTTAAAGGGTTCAAGGATGGGTGCTAGCAACGTGGCAATTTTGAAAACCTGTCTTCCTCTTTTCAATCAGAAGTCAATACATTATTCATGGTCTCAGTGATCCATGGTCCAAGACAGAGTTGGGTGGGTTTATGAAAATCGAAAAGGATAATGGAGTAAATGCACAGTTTGTTCACCGGAGTGGCCTTTTCCCCCTCTGTCCTCATTTGGTGGCGCAACTGTAAGTACGGATTTGGAATGTCTCATGTCACTGCACTTTCCCCGAAGTCCAACTAAAGCCGCTTTTATAAAACAATGGAGCCAATTTGCCAAAGCTGAGGCTGCATTTGGGAGCCATATGTCATTTTTAAATGGTCAGACTGTGTCAGTAATGTGGCACAATTGTGAAATTTTACAAAAGAACATACGATCATGATAAAAATGGATAAAGGCAGTCTCTGTGCTGCCATGGATTTTTTTTAGCTTGAACATAACTTGCATTTTCTTGTGATTGAATCCACGCTCCTTAAGTTTTCTTGACAAGCCGCTCCCAAAGGTGCCTGCCCTCCACATTCCCCGTGAACCTCTTTTGTACGTTTGTTCTGTGTAATCCTTCCTTGCATTTCCCCCTGAACTGTCTGGATGACCCGAGATCCAGTTAACAAATACAAGCTCCCAGAGCTCTGCATCACTCCAGTTTGCCATCTTAGCTGATTCTGTTAAAGTAATACTTAACAGTTTTTTAAACTTTAAACTAGAGTTTTAACATTGATCTCAGTGATTGCTGAGTTACAAACTTAACGAGATTCATAGTTGGCATCACTCTGCAGCCCTTTACTGGCCAGATACAGCATTTAGTTTCGTGGAGCGGGTACAGTACGTGCCCTGGGGGGGGGGCGCTTTACCTGTTTAACGGCTGTTTATTTTTCGTGTCGGTAGCTAATAAAAGGTTAGCAGTCAGCTTATTCAGTTTGCTGACCGTCAATAAAAAACAAAAGAGGACGAGGAAAGAGGAAGTGTGCTTTGTTGACGGCATCATGATGAAGTCTGGAAGTGAAAGCCAGAGAGTAACAATGACAGCATCAGCTGCGAGAAATGACAGCGGAACGTCACTGCTTCAAATAAATTCCATTATAGACTGTGGAATGTTTCACACCAGTCTCGACATGGCACTTTTCAGGCACATCCTAGAAGCAGCACACCGTGATAGGATCGAGTTCTATTTTTGCTTCTGGAACACGTCAGTTTCCGCATTTAACATAGGGCTAGACAGGAAATCACAAGCGGTTTCAGAGTAAAATCCCCGGTTTTCAAAATAAAACTACTACAGCAATGCAATTTCATATATGTGTAGCTTACGTGTGACCCAAGGGCTTATTTACTCCCAGTATTGTTCCAGAAGTGTGTTTTTCATGGCTTTAATCCTGGCAATAGAATGGAACAACATCATATATTTATATATATATGTATATATAATTTATATAATCATATATATATATATATATATATATATATATATAATTATATATTTTAATGGCAAATGAAATAAACAAACTGTGGCCTTTGAAGTCCTGAGGAATCGTGTGATCTTGCGAGTCCAGCGAAGAGCACAGCGAGGAAGCCATACCGTGGCCAAAACTCTCCCGGTGCGAAATGAACTGCTTTGAAGTTGGCAAGTAAACCGTTCTGCTGCCGTTTTGCACCACTGATGTTTCCAGTGTGAAACCACGGTAATGTCTTTGGAGGTGAAGCAAACTGCTAAAACTAGAGTGAACATCAGCACAGCCTAAAGGTGGCTATGAAATGATGGGCTGATGATGACCTAGCTTTGTTTCCACTGGATTTGTAAATATAATCTTTTCTGTCCAACAGTTTCGATTTTTTAAATTTGTGGCTTATTTAGTAAGAATTGACTCATGTTAGTGTTAGTCCGTTGTTAGTTACAGCAGGCTGCTGCCGGGTTGTTTTTGACAATTATAATTCCCCTTTAACCAGCAGCACAGAGAAGCTGGAAACTGTTTAGTGTTACTTTAACTTACTGCCTGTGTTTACTTTCATTTTCAATGTAGCTGCCAGCCGGATCTCGGCAGTAACTCCATATGTGATCATGACACTGCCACCTTCTCTTCTTCTCCTCCGCTTCTGACCAAGTCCTCCAAACACACCCACATCACCCCGCTTTTCCTCCAGCTTCACTGGCTGCCAGTCAACTTCAGGGTTCATTTCAAGGTCCTGGTTCTGGTCTATAGGGCCGTACATGGACAAGTACCATCATACATTGGTGATCTTCTCAGTCCCTACACCCCCAGCAGGTCCCTGAGGTCCAGTGATCAAAGACTACTGGTTGTGCAGCACCAGGATAAAGAACAAAGGTGACAGATCATTGGCTGCTGTGGCACCTAGACTCTGGAACTCTCTCCCCCTGAGCCTGAGATCAGTGGACTCAGTGGACTCCTTTAAAAAGCAGCTGAAAACTCACTTGTTCAGGCTGGCTTTTGTATGACCTTCTTCACCACTCTCTCTTTATTCTACTCTCCCCACCTATTCCACCTTCCTCAGGATCCACTGATTTCCCTCTTTCCTATTCACTCTCTCTCTTTCTTTACTTTTTGAATCACAGTTGTCTATTTTTTGCTCATTTTAAATATATTTTAACCATTTTCTAAATTCTTTTTTTATTTTTACTTTTTTTTGTTTTTGTGAAGCGCCTCGTGATTTTTATCTTGAGAGACGCTATAGAAAAATATTTTCTTCTTCTTCTGCTGCGCAAAGGTGTAATGTTCATTCACAAGTTTGGCGTTGCAGCAATATTACTACTAAGCTTGGTGGCACAAATGAAGTAAAATTCTCACATTGCCATGCCGCCACAGCACTTTCATGAGACACTGTGACACAGTGTGTCTTATAATAGTGCCTTTTCATTTCTAATGTTGATTCCTGCATATAACTGTTGGAAAAGACAACTAAGTGTGTTCCCTAAAAAGTCTATAACAAAAGTTGCAATTCTTACTTGGACAGACTGTATCACTGATAGATGTGCAGGTAGCCAACGCTTCCTCTTCATCACAGGTGGTGCATGGGATGCAGGGCTCCCGAGAACTCTCCTGGTCTGAGTAAGTGTCATCTGTGCACTCTTCACACACTGTATCATGGTCCCCCTCACAGCTGAGCAACATGCCGTAGCCTTCAGTACATTTAGTGCATGGTTCACACCTCTGAGACATGTCATTAAGGTAGTAGCCATAGTTGCAGATGCAGACTGCATCGTTGGCATCAGTGCAGGGTGTCTCCATACGGTGTAGGGCTGTGCACTGTGTGCAGGGCTGACATTTTTCTGTGTGGCTGAAGTTTTCTGAGAAGGTTTCACCTGAAAGAAATAAAAGTGCAAATGAAACTTTTCTTTTGCAAACGTTTAGACTGTGTAAGATTTGATAACTGGCTGGGTTCCTTAAAATAGAATAAATGCTTCCAATGTAGGATGAATATTCTATTATCTTATTCTGTTACATCTTCTTATATTAAATATTTTACACAAGCATTATTCAGTATTATGGGTTTAACAACTGACTGCTTCAAGATTTCAGTTTTTAGACTGGGGTTTATCTAGAACTTCAAACTCTGCACATTTTAAACATTTTCCTTGTTTCCACATATAAAATAAAACTTTGCTTCTTGAAAAATTTTGATTTTGTTTGAAACCTAAAACCACAAAGGGGAAGCTGTAGCTCAGGCTAATTACCACAAAATCATGTTTATTTATTTATTTTTCATTTTACAGAAAATGTTTCCCTTTTAATTTGAACAAATTCTCATTTAAAAGAGCAGCACTAATTTTAATTTGCTTTTGTTTTTCAAAGGCTGAAAAACAATTTTATCAAATGTGTTTGTCATACCTGTGATATTTCCGTGGGCAGACATATCTACATTCTGGAAAGGTTACAATCAATACAGCATGTTTTATGGAAATGTATTTCGACTGGATAGAGAACTGGGAAATGCACTAAATTATGCAACAGACCCATTTGTACGAGCAGTTTGTGTGTGCATGTGTGTAAGAGATAGAGCAAGAGAGCTGTGGGACTGACAATAAAAATATTTGGTCCACTGTGGCCCAATACCACTCTTGTAAACTTATCAAGCAGAGGGAAACTTAGTCAGCTCATCAAAACGAGTTCATCAATTTTAAAATATGGCATTTAGAGACAGAGTTTTCTTTTTTGTGTCATTCTACATCATTTGGTAACACAGGTGCTTATTCTATGGGTCAGAGGAGAAACTCGGTAACATGCAGATGCGTGCCAAATGCTAATTTTGTTGTAAGCTTTTCTTAAAACAGAATAAAAGTTTTGGATCTTGAATCTTGAATTTAGAATGCTTTATGGTCTAGTGATCAAGTTTGGGGTTTTCCTAAAGAGATATACAAAATCATGAACCTGTAAATTAGCCTTACACTAGGCATTTAAGCTTTCTGAGCATGAAATTGTAATGGTGTCAGATGTTTATAGACTCAATGAAACGTGATGTCACGTGCCCACACCCCCAGCCCCAGGCTAGAGGGCAAGAAGCTGGCACTTCCCCGTTGACCACTGTTGATCATTTTGTTGTCAATAAACTGAGCTAAATAATGGCTAAATAAAGTCTATCAGCATGGTTAACACACGTAGAGCTGTAGGCTGCACAAGAAGACAAAAGAAGGACAGTAAACGCAAAATTTTACAGGTTTCCAGCTGATAAAATATGCTGAAGGAAATTCTAGTGGATAAACCACCCACATATTGGCAGACAAAGTCTCGTGACACAGTAAAAAAGTAAAATATCTGCCTCACATGTCCAGAAACAAACAAGTTATAGCCATCTAGTGACTTATATGCTTTTATTTTATGTAATTATGCAAGACGGGGGGGGGGGGGGGGGGGGGGGGGGGCGGCGGCAGCCGAGCAAATCCAGCACCAGGGAGGAGCTGTGCTGCTGATCAGTCCTCAGACATAAATGTGTGTGAAAAGACTGGTGTGGTGTGTAGTTCTGTGTGTGACCCACAGTAACAGTCTTGCTATAATAATTACACAAAAACTGTTTTATTCATCTGCACAAATATGTGTTAGAAGATCTAAAGTAGTAATATCTCTATCCCTAGGTTTTATTTTGTTAGTTTAAATCACAGAGATACCGCTCTGGATAATGGAAGGAGATGAGGTTCTAGCCCTCCAGCTTGTGTGGATGTCCGCAGTTACATGGATAAAGATAATAACATTCAATGGGTCTATAGGCAGTTTTGTCCCAACAAAAAAGACAACAACAAAAAAAAAAAAACACATGTACGATAGCCAAATACCAAACTAACCTCCAAAAGGTTCATAAGTATATAAAACCAAATACTGTTCATGTTTCCAAAATTTTAACTGCATAATCTTCTAAGGTTTAGCCTAGGATTGCTTTTGCAATCGATGAGTTGATAATTTGTTCAAAATGAAGAACTGGTGGGTTAGGAGCCATGAAGCATGGAGTCTCCAGCTCAGTGTTTTGTAGCAGATCAGGTTCTTGGTCAGCATCATCAGCCCACCAACCACGCTGAATGCTCTGATGATGCAGAGATAAAAACAGAGATGAGCAGAGATAGACAGATGCAGACAGACAGGGAGAAGAGAAGAAAGTAGAAACAACGTCATTCAAGAACTGGATGAGTCTCCCGGTCCCGTCTTTAACTGATGGTGTCAAATGTTGGTCCCTCACATTTTTGTTTAATTATCTTCCCAGAATTGGAAACCAATCAGAGTTCTCACTATCTGTTAGCGTGCAGTCATTTACTGCTACCCCCAACCCCGTCCCCATTATACCCCCCCCCCCCCCCCCCTCTTTTCAGACACACACACTCAAACTACCATCACTACCCCCATGAGTGCTCTCAGAGCCATTATCATAATGCCATGCATCAATAATGCAAGTCAATACATTAATAACAGTGAATGCAGCTTTGAGATAGGGGAAAGATGGGGCGGAGGTGGGGGAGGGGTAATTTTACCTTCTGAAGATCATATCACAGCAATGTTTCTGCTGTTGATCTGATGTTCACTCCTTTTTGTTTTAACATCCATATTGGGCCTTTTCTCTTGGCTCCTGCTCAGCTTGTGGTTAGCGTGGTTGAGCGGGGACGTTTCCTTTTTCTTGGATGTGTTTGTACTTGTGTATGTGAGAATAAATCATTAACTCCTGGCTGAAACATTCCCCCGTCTCCACTCCGGCTGTACTTGTTCTGTTTCATCTCCAGTTATCAACTCATTCATCCAGACTCCTCGTGTTTTGCAGCTGGCCGTCTTTTGTAACACTTCGGCCTAGCCTCTGTTAACTGTCTGCGTTACTAAAAGTGTGAGAAAACTACAGTCTGCATTTTAAGACTGGTCATTTGTTTAGGAAGATGCTATCAAAGATTTGCATGTAGCGACACAAGCCAAGAAGATGCATTAGCAAAGGAGGAAAAAGTAGCTAAATTTATGGCTTTGGAAAGGAAATCTACTTTAGTTTTGCCAAAATAAAGCTACATATTTTGTGGTTACAGTTTATAAATCAAATTAGCATGGAACACTTCAGCTTCTATCATTGATTTCCAAGTTAAATGAGGTTTTGTTTGATATTATTTTATTGTTCTAGACTGTAATAAATAAGTCTTGTGGAACTTTGTCAGAATAAATAAATGTGTTTAGTGCGTTGGACTTGGCTAGATGTCTGTCTTAGCTTTAATGTATAATACTGAAAAAGTTACAGAAGTGATGGGGTTTAAATTATTTCCAGTTTCAGATTCAGAAAAATCTTTTACAACCACTAGGAACAAAAACTCAACTCTGTTAGTGAATAGCATAATAACATGAATATATGTTGTAAAAAACATTATAAACTTCCAAGTCTGATTAAAAAATGCATCAAAACCAGACTATTTCAAGTGAACTGGCACAAATCTAAATGAAAGCAGAACAATATCCCAAGTTTCATGGTATACAGTAAAATAGCATCTTATGGCCCTTACACACTGGCATTGGCTCCACTCCACCTGGACCGGGTTGGGAGTGTTCTCATTTATGTAGCCTGAAATTTTCCAGAGTGTAACCGGACATCTTTTCAGCCCTCTTCCCCAGGCGGTCTGCCTGGAGCCAACCAGGGCTGACACACCCACTGCCGGCTAATTGGCCAAATCAAAACCATGCGTACCGTTAGAGGGAGCCTCCGATAGGCAGATAGAATCAGCCCGCAGGGGCTTCCCACATACGCGATTCATTATTCTTCTGGATGCTGTGGAGTTAACGAGCCTCTGACTGAAGCCGTTTTTCTCTGTCCCTCACTGCTGCGAGGAGGCGCGCGCGCACACACACACACACAAACACATGCACAGTGCTGCCAGACACAGCAAAGCAGGATGCAAAATCAGAGTCAGAGAGTCTCCCAAAACAAGACTGCTCAGGCCGCTGTTGTTTAATGATGGCGACACCGCGGACTTCTCTGCGCTCTTTTGCCCCGCTCACCTGCTCGGAGATGCGCTCATGACATCACAGGCCACAGACCGCCCATGTGCTCAGTCATGTCCACATTCCTAAAGTGAACGAACGCGGCCAGGCTGGGGCGGGCAGAGTGGAGTGGAGCCGGTGCTAATGTGTAACCCCCAAATTCCACTACCTCCGCTTCGGTCCGCCCCCGCCTTCCGCAGCCACACGCTTCCTAACTCAAGTTTTACTGGTACCCACTCTACAACGGCTCCGCTCCGGTGCGGGGACCTGAGGTGGGCAAACAAGCATGCGTGGGATTTTCGAGATCTTGCGATACAGTCCAAGCAATAAACGCGGAAGTTAGATCCAAACACCCGTTGTGTGGGAGAAGCATCGAAATGAAATGTTTAATCTGCCCATCATTTGTGTTGAGAGATCAGCAGTGTTTGGATCAACAAAGTGTGACTACTTTGATAGTGGAAACTGTATTTATGGCTTACTTTTGTGCATTTAAACTTCAGCTGCCATTGATAGTTGTTAAAAGTTGTTAAACCTGTGCATATGAAACAAAAAACGCCTTTTGTTTATCGATTTATTGTGAAAAACGGAAGTTGTGCTTGCTCCTTTTCCTGTTGGGCGGTTATGATTTCTGTCCATTTACTGCGGAGGTGCTCCGGCGTCCGGCAAAAATAGAATCAATCCTATTTTTGCCGGACGCCGGAACAGAGGGCGGCGCACTGCGCCGCACTGCCGGAGCACGGCCGGAGCACGGCCGCAGTAGTGGAATTGCTCTGATTGACTACAACGGGACCGATTTTGCTCAGGCGTTCGTGTCGGAGCGGAGCAGAGGTAGTGGAATTTGGGGGTAAGTGGCATTAGTCTAATATTCAGCTCTAGATAATTTAATAACCCCAAGGCTTTTTTTAAATAACATTACATACCGTAAATCCTCTAATATTGGCCTGTATTCAATTAACGGCCGGGTATCATATTTTGGCCGGTGTCAGAGTCGGTGGAGGTGAATAATGGCCAGTATTTTATTGTGGCCGGGTGGAATGTGGTAACAAGCAAGTACCACGGGGGGGGGGGGGTTGTGTCATCCGTCTCACTTTTGATTTGCCAGTGACCGACCGCGATTTGGCAGGTGCGGAGACGAAGAGGAGGTGAAAATTTTATATCAAATTCTAAGAGAACGTGCTGATTATGCTGCAGAACACTGGGGAGCAATAGGGGTTGTATGAACTAGTCGACTTCACTATAGTGACATTTTATGCCTGTCATCGACTATTCGCTGTCACGTGATAATGACCGGCAAGATGCAGCCCTCGGAAAAGACAGCAGCCTGCTGTCAGCAGGTGACAAGCTCAAGCGCGTCGGGAGGCAACGCGCTGTGCCAGAGCGTCGGCACTGATGCAAACAAATCCTAAAGTTTCACAGTTTTTTTTTCTATTAGAAGCTTTGCACGAGATAGGTGTAGGAGACCATTTCATGTTCAGACTGCATTATAAACTCAGAGTAGGGCTGGGCGATGTGTCCTAAAATCAATAACACAATATATTGAGGATTTCACCTCAATAATGATAAATGGACGATAACTACAGGTATGCGCAGAAACAAAAGTTGTCCACTAGATGGGGCTGTCACATGTATTACATTGAGTAACATTTTTACGTGACTCAAGGTGGTACAGCTTCTTTTTTATTTTATCTTTTTGTGTGTCCTGTCTGGCTGTGAAGCAAACAGAATTGATGTCTGAATGCTGGTGGCAAAACTTACAGATTTACTCTCAGGTGGAGCATCAAAGCGTCTGCTTTTAATGTCACGCCTGATACTTAAAACTTTATTGTTATTGTTTTTGAATGCTTTTTAATTCTGACCAGACACGGAGACAGAGGTGAAAGAGAAAGGGAGAGACAAAAGATTCCACAAAAATAAACAACAATGAACAAGAATCTGCTTCTAGACCTGCAGAAAGAGAGAAGAAAAAAAAGCAAAAAAACTAAAAAAATGGGACACAACAACAATACAAGATCAAGCTATTACTGTGTCAACTTGAAGAAATATATAATCAACAATGTTTAACTGAACAATCACACGATAATAAATCACAGTGCATTAAGTGCCCACCATAGCCTTAAGACTGCATGAGAGCACCATGTGAGCACCTGTGTGTGTACACGCGCTTGTTTATGTAAGGTTTTTTATAGGGGCGTCCAATAGAGAGTGTGAGGGGCCACAGATCTGCCCCCTAAAGATGTGCAGGAGATGGAGGGAGCTCCAAGTTCCAGAGATCCAGGAGCTGCCCCAGAGCACAGGAACTCCAGGGAGACTGCGACCAGAAAAGCCCCTGCTCCCCTCGAGAGGCGCAGAGGATCGCCCCGGGGGGCCACAACCAGCAGCCGGCAGAGTCCCGGGAGATATCAGCGGCAAGCCCACAGGCCTGCCCACAGCCTCCCACCCCCTAGCCGGCCAAGCCCAGGACCCAATGACCCGGGACCCAGGGGCGACCACCCCCGCTGGGGACCCAGCAGAGCCCAGGGACCCAGACCCCGCCAGGCAGCCACCGGGATTGGTCAGGCAAATGCCAAAAATCTTAAACTCCCTGACCCGGGAGTCAGGACCCAGGCAGACCAAGGCACCGCACTCCACACCAGGCGTGGCAGGGAGGTGGTACAGCTTCTTAGAGGGACATGAACGTTGCCAACCTACACACACCTTTTCATTTTTGTATTATGTGAAAAGAGTTCTTAAAATACTTGCTTTTTCAGTTCAGTTTGAGTTTTTCATTAACATAACACATGTTTGTTTAATTTTTTGTTTCTTTTGAATAAATAATTCACCCTGCCACTGTGAAACGTGTTAGCTATCATGTGAATTTATGCTACTTGCTGCTGAAACAGAACAAGTAAACACACACTTTCATATTTTTCCTATATTACCACTGTTCAGGTAAAAGGTTGTAAACCGACAAACTTTAAACAATCCCACCAAATTCTGGTTTAGTGCAAGACTGATGGACTGAGAGGTCAAAGTGTAGCACTAATAACCAGCATTGACAGAAATAGTTTACATGCTTGTGTTGCAGATTATATCTCTACAGCAAAGTGATCATATCTGATGAAAAGTTATCTGTATTTCTCCATGATTGAATGCACATGGCCTGTCACTGTTCATGTCCGAGCAGAACAAATACTATAAGACGGGTATTCATCATGAGTAAAAACATCCATATGCCGCAGGAAGCCAAGACTTTGATATAGAACACATATTAATGTCTCTTTGAACCTAACATTTCAGCTTTTATGGAAAGAAAATCACAATAAAGGCTTTTTGGTAACAGTACATGTTTTACTCTTCAGTGAGGACACAGATGTCCCAAGGACATAAATGAACAATCTTCCAGTCTTCAGATTCCCTGTGACATCTCTCATGACCTGTTTCTGACTTTGGGACTTCTTATAATTATAATAATTTAAGGACCCAGTGAGGTTGACATCTACTTCCTGGCCTGGAAACAGGATGGTTGGGGAATTATTACTTGGAAAACTGGCTGTGGATCAACCCTGTCCTCCACGGAGGACAAGCTAACCTTTGACCTCAGAAAATAAATTAATGTCATGGGAGCAACCTAAACTATTATACCGGAGGTCCTGATTGTACTGAAGTATCCTAAAGGTGTTCCAGTGAGGCCCCATTCACAGGTCATGTGTACATTGGTTATTAATTGCACCGGTGCTCTGAATACCGCCTGCTGCAGCATCTGGAGCTGATCCCACTCTTGCATCCTCTGAATATTACTGTCCTTCAGTCTAATTCAGCGTCTCTCCTTACATGGTAAGGACCAAGAGGAGGGGAGCTGTACTGGAGAGCAGATATGTCTGGCATCTACTTTCAAACACAAAGCTGCTTTACTTTTAGACTACCATCTGTATGCTTTTCAACACACAAAACGAACAATTAAACAGATCTGTACTTGTGTTTTTGTCTCTGTGTTCATAATTAAAACTGTTTTTGCTGCATTTAATGCCTTTTTCCAACTTGGAAACTTGAAGACAGCCGGTAAAAGGAATCCATCAGGTTGTGAAAGCATTTCCCGAGAGCTCATTTGTCTTACTGATGTACACAGTCCCTAAATAACCTTTACAACCCAAGGACATTGAAGTATGAAAAGAAAATTGAAGGTTGTACAATTGAATATGTCACAAAACCTACCCACATGGCAGTCAAACAGCTGTTATTTTGTACTCACTGTCAAGGCACGGAGCGCAGACAGTCTGTGAGTCTCGACACGGTGTGACGACGCCCTCACCGGGTGGACACTGCTTGCAGCATTCTCCAAATGTTGTATTCTGACCTGAAGGACATTTATCTTCACTGGCCAGAGCCCAGTCCTAACAGTCAACACACAGGTCAAGCAAATAAAGTTATTAGACTCAACAGCAAGCATGAAATTATAAATGCAAAAACACATGAAAGTTGTTTTGGTTGCCTATAAAGTCACCCTCCCATGTTCAATTGTTAGAAAACAGAATTAGCAGTGTTTTTGTAAGAAAAGGCTAAAGAAACTCCATTATTCTTGTAATTTTCATTTATTCATTTCTGAACCACAAACTTTCCATTCAAAGGGATTAACATGGCATACGTTTGCTTCTCGATACATTCACTCTGTTCTTTAGTTGGAATTAATGCATTGTGAGTCGATCTCTGTGGGGAAAAAAAGCTCTGGCGCTCCTGTTTCAGGAAGTAGAAGTGAGCGGCAAGAGTGGGGAGCAGAAAACGGCAGGATCTGGAGTCTTACTCATTATTATTCATGATATTCAGATATCGCTGATTCACTTCTGATTGGCTAACAGCAACACACTGACTCTGTTATCTCAGTTGATGTTTGATCTCCACAAATAACACATGCCTGACAGAGTTCTGCCGTGTTGTGGAGTTTATAATGCTAACAGTCAGCTTCTACCAGCTGGACGCGCTCTGCTCTCTCCTGGATGCTAAATAACAACAGCCTCCCCCCATTGTGAGCCAAGATGGGTGAGTCCGCGAGTGCTAATTTACAATGTGGCATAGATCTGTGTGGCTTTTTCTGACCCAAGCCCGTCTACTTTCGTTAGGCGGCTAATGCAGGAACAAAGGGTAGCAGACTATTTTCACATTCAGCCTGCATGTGAAACTCAGAGTGACTGATCAAAAAGAACAAGTATTAAAGTTTATCAGTGAACTTCCTCTTTAAGGATCAGGGGGTATGAATTTTTCTAGTTCTTCTTTTTTTGACCGTGTGAAATATAAGACAGCTTATCTTGATCTGACTTATAAACGTGCAAGACTCAAAAAATCTGCAGAACAAAATTCACACTCCGGTGGAATTGGTTGGGGCTGACATGATAAGATCACACGTCTAAAAACCTCAGCATTAACCACATGTGGGAACTGTGTGAGCATTTTACAAGAAGTGATATAGCAATCGAGGCAGCGTGGTCGCACATACAGACCACGTTGGGCTGGTCTCCTCTTCCAGCATTCTTCAAAAAGTAACCCACTGAGTGCTTTATCTTAGCTGTCAACAGGTAAAAGATGTTTGTGCTTGCCTCTGCTCATGCATTATTGCATGAGAATGTGCACACACTTGCACACTCATGTCTCAGCCCGAGACTGTGTTTACAAGAAAGCTTTGAGTGTGGCCTCAACAACATTATATCACACTGAACCTTCATCACACAGCTCTTTTTCACTGTAAATCGCCCACACACCTTCCAAAGCAAAGTGGTCCCGAGTCTGTCCTCCTCAGATACATGAGGAGGTTTAATGCCTATATGACCTGAAGAAGAAAACTTAGCTTTTTGGTGTTGGTTTGATCTCATAACAAAGTCTGATTCAGTGAACAGGTGAGTCAGTTTATTTTAGTTTTAACAACTTCCTAAATGAGAGTCAGACGAACATTTTATCACCAGTCAGAGGATGTACACACACTTGTATAGATTGGTGAACTTTTGTGAAGGAGGTACGTTCCACATAAATCGTCTGGGTTCAGGTGTGTGTGGAATGCTGCTGACAAGACGTCGAGAGTTCCCCGCAGGCACATCTACGTCAGCTGACAAAGTCTCTTCACATGCAAGCTCACACACTTGTTTATTAATTCACCCATTGAAGTTGAGCTCCTCTGTTTCATGATATCTTTATCCAACAAAAATTATCACTAATTTTAATGTTGAAATCATGATTATTTACAAAGAATAAGATGCATTTATTTCTCCCGTTTGACCAAAAGCACCAAGACTCATCAAAATAAGAGCATCTAAACGTTCGTCCGATACTCACAAATAGCATCTCGCGCCAGGGTGTGCTAGACTGTGCATTATGATTGGAATTCTTTTATTAAAGTTTCCTATCCTATACTGTTGTATGAAATGTATTAATTTGACATTGTCTCAAAAGCACAAAGTTTTTGTAGCTGAAGTTTTCTCGTTAGGTTAGACCCAAGATATCCAGAGTTCACATTTTAAAAAGAGCACAGGTACAAGTGTACATTTATACAAGTGGTCGTTGTGCTGTTTAGTAGGGTGTGAAATGTTTCACATTAGTTGTGTTTTCACTGTAGGACAATTGACCGGGAGATGCAATGGCTCGGTCCTCTTAGGTGTTGTGTCTCTATATAAATGTGGTCCTTTAAGGACTTTGCACAGACGTTAGCTTATCACAACTGCTTCGGCAGGGGGTGATGTCACTGATCAACGCCAAAAAGCATCCTCAGACTCTAACAACATTGATAGTGTCATTCCGTTGAAGTACAGCATAATATAATTGAACCAGTGGACCAATAGAGTGGCTATGTGATGTAAAATGTGGCGTTTAAAGACCAGAAGATGCGCAGATTTTTACAGTGCTCTGTGAGACAGCAAAGGCCTGTGAATTATGCAGTTGTGGGGCAAATTCTGAAGCACTTTTGGTGTTGGGAGTTTAAAAACAGCAATTATAAAACAGCACGACTGCTGCTTATTTTAATTTCTTTCATTCCTCTTCACCAGCAACTCCTCCATTTTTACTAATGGCGGTTGTCTTGGCAATGTCTGCCGATGACATTTCCTACTGAGTTACAACCAATCAGCAAGAGTTAACCAAAGGTTCTGCCTGTGTACGTGGGTGTGTGGTAAAGCACCTTGGGGGGTTGTAGAATAATTAAAGAAATGGAGGCAAACTTTTGATGAGTGCCTAAAGGTGCTGGTGTATTTTGCCCTTGTTCTGCCACCTGTACTTGCATTGACTTTTCAACACAAAATGGTGGACATGCACAATATTTGGAAGGCAAGACAAAATAAGGACATGTCTGCAAAACACAATTAGAAAACTTTTTTGTGAATGTTAGGAGCTGAAATTATCATTTGATCAATTTATCTGCCTTAATAAAATCCCAACGAATATACATTTGTAAAGGTGTTGACCTTCAGCTTGACCTTTGTGACATTTTTGTTTAGTTGCATGAGTCACTTAAACATTGCAATATCTTTGCAGCTGTGTTGAAACTGCAGCATGCATAGTCATGTTTTGCAATGATTTAAATATAAATCAAAACCATCTCCAGAACTTTCCCTGAACATCTTCTCATGTGGTGCACACATATCCACTGGCGCACATTCATTCTTAGATACTTGTAAACAAACCTTCATGTGAACAAACCTGTTTTAAAATGACACCAGAAATGACTCCCAAGTTCCTGCATTAGGCATCTGCTTCTTCTCTCTCTCTCTCTCTCTCTCTCTCTCTCTCTCTCTCTTTTTTTTTTTTTTTTTTTTTTTTTTTGCTCCAGGTGTGGGTGCAACATTACCTAGCTTAAAAAGGCAAAACTGAGATTTCAGTGCATCACTAAATTCTGCTAAAGTGCGCAATTTGGAGACTAATGTGATTTGAGTGAATTGTGTTTGGCATGAAGAGAAAGAAGAAATGCACATCATTTTAGCAAGTTGTAGCTTGACTTAAATACTTCCTAAAGTTGTTTTTATTGCGAGAGCGAGCAGTTCACTCTAATAGTCAACATGTACAGAATCATTGGGACATGCAACCAGTTAAAATTTTGCTATGCTTGGTTTTAACGGGTAGGGAGGTAAACTTTAGTTGTTAATAGCGTAGATCCTGCTGGACAGTTAATGTGCAAAAAAGTTACAATTTAAACCTCTGAATAACCAATTTCTAAAGAAATACTGTATGAAATGTGTTTCTGAGGTAAAGTGATATTGTTCCGACCAGACGGGAGAGTGTTGCTGCCATCCTAAAACAACTTCAAGCTTCAGTGTTTTAAATTGGTTCAAACTTTCTTACCATCATCATTTTCACATTAAATTAAAAAAGCACAAATTTACATTTAAAAAACACAAATATCACAGGTAGTAGCTTAAATTTAGCACTTTTTGTGCAACCAGTATAGCCATTTATCCCATGCACGTTGAGAAGCAGCTCCTGACATCCAGCGACCATGTTTGGCTAGAACACCTATTTTGCCTAATGCAGGGATTCCCAAAGTGTGGTGCGTGCACCCCCGGGGGTGCGCGAGCTGCTGCTAGGAGGTGCGTGAGGTGAAAAGTGTAATGGCTGCGGAGCTCAGAGAAGTCTGTCATATGTCACCATTAGCATAGCCAGAAACTCATTTGTGGGTGGGCCTAAGAAAACGGAAGTGGGCCCAATAAATGTAATTGAAAACAAGTATATTTTTGCGCGTGTGTCCTCCACATGTGCCCTAGCTTCGTAATAACAATGCGCCGAGCTTCAGCGCTCTGGCCTGCACACACCGATATGTTCCGTATTTGATCATTTTTAATGATGTTGGAGGAATCTGAAGGTGGTGAGTCATTCTGGCAGATTGTAATTAACACCCTGTCTCATGCAGGTGTTCTGACATTGTAAACCTCACACACAGAACATTGTGGCTGTAACAAAATAAATCAAGAAATGATTCCCATTCAGGCTATTAACAGCGCGCTGAAGATCTGAAGTTCAGAGTGCGGCTGTCAGAGAGGTCAGACCGTCAGGTCGTTCCAGCGGAACCACGGCTCATGGGTGCACAAGTGAGCACATCAGGGCTGGGCAGAAGTAACACTGGTTTAAATAGCGCCAATTTGAACGGCTCATGGAGCTGTGCCGCGCGCGCACACACACACACACACACACAGATTCAATAAGCGAGCACGCTGCGCAAACGCCGGCGCGCCGTCAGACTGAAGACAGAAATTAGCGCTGCCTCCTCTGTGATAAAAAACTTTTAAGAGGTTTTATAACATTTTTCATTCAAGGTCAAATTAAGATATTAGCTTCTATTTTGGGATGACGTATTAAAGTCGGGTCCGCTCCAGCCAGTGACTCCGAACCTGACTACATCTCATGTTACTGCAGCATTTGTTATTCCGGTCCGCATGGCAGCGGATCGCAGATTCAGCCACACCATAAAACAGCAATAAGTCGGTCTGAGGCAAAATATCTTTTCCATCTTTTCCCCTATAGACATTTGATCACGCACAAGTAGGTGATCAGCTCAGGTTTACGCAGAGCAGAAGGAAGGAGAGAGCTCTGGCCACACAGGTTAAACGTTCCTACTTTAAGAAAACCGTTAAATTGCATTGTTTATGTGCTACCTGGGCACTCTAAATATTTATTTAAAATTAAATCAAAGGAAATTGTAATGGTATCAAATGCTTATTAATTACTATTTAAAAAATGAAAGTGATGGGAAAAAGGTCGATCATATTCTTTAACCCTGTCTGTTTAGCTTGACGTCTGATATACACACACATATATATATATATATATATATATATATATATATATATATATATATATATATATTTATATATCCATGCCCTGCTGTGGGGGCTGGGGTGTGCGTCGACATGGTCGGGACATAGAAGGGGGTGCACGGCTAAATAAGTTTGGGAACCACTGGCCTAATGAATAGTGTGGTGTTAAATTGTTGGTAGTGTAATGATTAATAAAAGTATGTTTTTATTGGCCGCTGTGAATCTTAGAAGGCTGGAGCTGTTTTAAGATGCCAACAGTCTGTTTTGGAGTTGCCTATAAAGTTCAAGCCATTTTTATCTTGTCAAAAGGGTCCAATTGTACCCAGTTTCAACACGTGTTGTCATCTCAAAGTATCACAGAGCAGTGTCCTGCTCCTCGGCCCTACTGGTTGAAAGTAAAATTATAACTGTCATGAACATACCTGCTGCAACCTGCTGTAGCTGGCGCTAAACACGAGCTAATACTAACATGAGCCAACTAATACTAAAATAAACCACAAAGTGAAAAGAGCCACACTGTTTGATATAAAATATTATTACACACAAGTCCAGTAGCAACAAAGCCAGGTCAATATCAGTCCGTGATTCAGTAGCCTCCTTTAGCTTCCTCAAACTAGTGTAGGCCATGCCGATGTTCGCTCTGGTTTTAGCTTTTTGCTTCATCTCCAGACATTACTCTCTTACTTTTACTTCCAGGCTCCGCCATGATGCTACCAGAAAAGGCAAACTTCTTCTTTTTCTTCTTCTTGTGCTTTTTATTGACGATCAGCAAACTGAAAATGCTAACCACTAGCATTACAGATAACAGCCATGAAGAACGCCCCCTAGAACACCTACCAGCTCCACAAAACCATCTAGTGCAGCTTTTGGTCAACAGAGGGCTGCAGACTGATGTCAAATATGAAACTGGTCAAGTTTGTAACCCAGCAATCACTGAGATCAATGTTTAAGCTCTAGCTTAAAGTTTAAAAATATATATACATTTTTTTAATTGCTTCAAATTCTTATAGCAGTTTGTGCAACGGTTATGTTGGTAATATTTACACTGATAACTAACGATACGCCAGACACTTACCATATAATGTCATGTGTCTGATCCTGAAAACTGATGACGGCATAAAAGTCTCCAAACAACTCTCCAATTATAGAGATGTCAAGATGGCATCAAACTAACACACATTTGTCTTGGCTGATCAGACCAGCTGCTAGCTCACCAGGCCTAAAGGAACTAAACACTATGTTTCTGACCGGAGGATATTCAGGGAACTAAACAGGTGGTGACTATTTATAACTTTTAGTCACAAAAGCTGGAAAATTGGTGTACAAAAATATATCTTTAGGATGTGAGGAAAAGAGCAAGGGTGGATGAGGATGAAGAGGAGTGGGGAAGGGTTCAGGATCTATCAATATTGCATGTGCTGAGCCAGCAGAGGATGCATAACCATCAGGGGAAGCAGCTGTCATTTACTGGTGATGCAGCTCCTAAACCAGACTGTGACTGAGCTGTCTCGCGCTGAGAAGTTTGGTCTGGACGTCGAACAAGGAAACAATCAGCAAACTATAAACTCTGAAGAGATTCCTGCTCTTTCTGCTGCCGTGCCATGACACTGCTCCTGCCTCACTCGTTGTTTCCTTCTGGGTGCGCGTGTTTAATATTCTGCTCCTGCTGCGGCTCGTGCGTCCGTGCGGTTTGTTTTCCTTCTGTAATGTCATGTGGATCTGAACAAAGTGCAGAGCTCCTTGAGCGATGCTGAGTTTTTACTAACTAATTCATAATGAGACATTTATTAGGTTTGTTTTTGTGGACGTGAGCGCACGTCGTTGTCCTGCTCTCTGCAGGCAAAAACGTAACTGAGCCGGCTGGACTGTAGCTCCAGCAACGATAACGTGGTCAACATGAATGGTTGCTGCAAGGGGACAGGTGCACGTGCCAAGAAAGTCTTAAATGTCTCTAAAAATCCATCAAAACATCCAAATGTATAGATTTCAGCATGCTTGCTGTGATTTATTAAAACATTTCCTGATCAAATTTCAAAGGGGCATGTGGAAGGAGTTAAAAACTGAAAGGATGAAACGTTTCGCACAAACTTATTCCGCGTATTCAAATCCAAAATGTTTCTTTAAAGAAAGTTGAAAGCAGACTCACCAATCCGAGCATCAGAAAGAATAAAACTGCTTTCATCCTGTTTCTTTGTATATTTCCAGATGGGGATCGGATGCAGAAGGATGCGGATCTCAGCAACTTCGAAGGGAAAAGATCACGGCTGTCATCTCTACGACTTTTAGTTTAGCTGAAGAAACAAAGTTGGAAAATACTTTTTATTAGATAAATAAAATCGCTCACTCAAGAGTCTGGTAGCCCGTGTTTCAACGCACAGAATGCGGTCAGTCGGTGGGAACAAACGACGCAAATGAGTGACCCATTTGGGTTTCTCTGTGCGCACTTCATGCACCTCTCACGCAGCAGAAGCTCTCAGCTCTGCGGCTTCAGGAGATCCAAAACACGCCCACTTTCAAGCGCGCGTGCGTACACACACACACACACACACACACACACACACACACACACACACACACACACACACACACACACAACAGCTCGTTTATTAACTTTTTTTGAGAATTTAGACCCGACAGATAGCAGAGCAGGGCCATTGAAAGGCACAGGGGGCTTAGCCTCTAGGATTGAAAGAAGGAATTAATGCATCAAAGGCTAAAAACATTACCAAACCCAACAACCTCCTGTATGGTAATATTTTATTGGGCAGTAAGTAGCTCGGGAGGTAAAGTGAGTTGTCCAGTAATCGGAAGGTTGCAGGTTTGATCCCAGCTCAGATGAGAGAATGCTGCTGTTGTGTTCTTTGGCAAGACACTTAACCCACCTTTCCTGCTGGTGGTGGTCAGAGGGACTGGTGGCAGCAACATTTGGAAAGACTTTCCTCTGTCAGTACACCTCAGGGCAGCTGTGGCTACATTGTGTAGCTCATCATCAGTGTGTGTGTGTGTGTGTGTGTGTGTGTGTGTGTGTGTGTGTGTGTGTGTGTGTGTGTGTGTGTGTGTGTGTGTGTGTGTGTGTGTGTGTGTGTGCGTGTGCGTGTGTGTGTGTGTGTGTGTGTCTGTGTGAGACAATTACTGATTGTGTTGTAAAGCGCCTTGGGGGGATGTAGAACCCTAAGAAGGCACTATACAATGGCAGTTTACCATTTTATGAAGGCTATGGGCCGTTGCTACAACAGCTGTCATCTGGCTGATTTTGTTTCACTGGCTTCTCTGGAAGATCCCCTGCCTTTGGTTTTGTCAGGTTTTAGGATGTCTGCCTTTACAGTCTAAACAAGCCCGCAATGTCTTTTAATAGCCAACATGTTAGGGTTGTGCTTATCAAAACATGCAAGCATATATATCAAGCCATGCATTTGGCTAATGGTACCTGGCCTGCATTTATACAGTGCCTTTTTAGGCACTGTAGGCCTTTGTAGGGTTTTACTGCACAGGAACTTGATCTAATTTCATTGAAAATCTTACTAAAGATCCCGAGGTTAATTTTATAGCATTTCAGAATGTTCTGAGGGAAGCTTTTGTTATTTAAATAAATTTATTATTATTTTACAAAGCATTGGCTAGCAGGCATGAATGTGCATTATTATGTATGACTGTTGTTAAACTATATTTTGTCTATCTGCAATGAAGAGGAGGATGCATGACTTCTGTTTTATCCTTACTTACGATCCATTTGAGAGTTCATTTAAAACTAGTTTTATTTATTTTTAATTTACTATGTGGTTTAGCTCAGTCATTTCTCTTTGAGCTACTGGACACCAATCATCATTGTCTCTCAGGTCAGGAGACCAGCTGGTCCTGGACGTACCGAGGACTCATCGTAAGCTGAGAGGGGACGGGGCCTTCGCTGCTGCTGGTCTCAATCTGGAACTCAAAAAGGCCTCATCACATAATCCATCTTTTGACTTTGACTTTCAACCCAGTTAGACTTTATTGCATTGTATTTATTTTATTGACAGTTTCAGTCTCATCATCAGCCCCCCTCTCCATCAGTCTTCCAAAAATGCTTTCATAAATCCATCTGATTCATAGACTAAAGGACTCATTTGTACAACAGCAAAAACGAGGATACTTAGCTTTAGGTTTTGATCCACTATCCAATTATAGCGTTATGGGAAAATGCCCAATAACATCTCTTTCCTTTTAGAAACATAAAATAAACGTGATATTCAATTCAATTCAATTCAAGTTTATTTATATAGGGCCAAATCAGGACAAGAGTCATCTCAAGGCACTTCACATAATAAAAATTCCAATTCAGGTCAGTTCATTAAGCCAATCAGAAATAATGTTTCCTATACAAGGAACCCAGCAAATTGCATCAAGTCACTGACAAGTGTCAGTGACTATACAGCAATCCTCAGAAAGCAGAAAGAGAAGGAGGAGGACTCCCAAATCTTCCCAAAGCTTCGAGGCATGTGATAAAAAGTTGCAAAGACTCATTAAGCAAACATCACTAATAAGGTTTAACCAAGATCCGACTGTGTTAGTATCATTGTCATATTTTACCCACTCATGAGCACTTTTAATCCCTATTCCACAGATAAGAGTAGATATCCAAGCAACAGAGGCCTTTTGGGAAAGTAATGGGTGATGTATTCATTATTTATTACTGTTACATAGAAACACTCTTAAAATCAGCTGATATCCACAAGTTTATGACAAGAGAACAAACACAACTGCCTGATTCGATCATGACCTTCTACTCAGGTCACCCTCTGTAACCTCACAACCAAACAGGCTGACAGTTTGCAGGGATGTGTTCAAATTTGCCTAGCTTGTGCAAAGTCTCCCTAATCTGAACACCCCTGCAGCAAAATGCATGAAAACCATGTTGAATTTCTTTGAAAGTGTTGCGTTAGATCATTCTCTTCAGTGTAGCTCCTCCTCAGCTGTCAGTATGCTAAAGGGCACCACATGACCACATTTATGGCGTGATAATAACATTTTTATTATTATTATTCATCTTGATGAGCTAGAGTTTCATTTTTCCTATGAAAGACACTGATTAGAAAACAGCAGATATCAAAATCATCACATTCGATTTAAATCTATGGTTTTCCGGTTTGTTTTAAACAGTACAAATACTCATCCAAACTATTAACAGCGGTGGTTTACTGAATTATTTCTGAGACTATAGTTTATGTAAACTTACCGCTGTGTGGGGTACAGCAGATGAAAAGAAAGAGGAAACTGCATGGCTATTGGAGGATAAATAATGCATGAAGGCAATGGCAGAGCGAGAAGACAAAGAAGGAAATACATTCCAGGGTCATAAATCTAATATTTACGTCATTCTGACCTAAAAAGTCTCTTTCTGACAAGTTCATTCAGGAAGAGAAAGTTTCATTTTTGGTATATTTAAAGGTGTGAAACCCTGAAAAACATGTTTTAATTATTATTTCTGATTAATCGATCACTCTGAGGTTTTCTTGCAAGCTGAACATGAAAATAGTCTCCTGTCTATCTCCTGTATTAGGTTTGATTGAATATAGATGGTAAAACTCTAGGATTTGAAAATCCTGACAGATCTACGTCACACTGTCACTTAACATTCATCGACTCGCCCATCTTGACACACAAAGGTGAAGGATGTTGTTGCTTTAGTGTCCAGGAAACAGTAGAGAATGTCTCAGCTAGTAGAAGCCAATCACTAGCATTAGCAACTCCACCACACAGCAGAACTCCTCCAGGTGTGTGTTATTTGTGGAGTTAGCAAGTAAAAGGCAAGGTGCCCAAATATTAGGAATTAAGACTCCGAATCCTTTCTTCTGAAGCTACTCTCTCCTCCAGCGGACTCCTCAGTGAAACAGGTGCTTCTCGGCGCTTCTGCACACACACTCACACACACATTCACACCATGCAAATTACAAGGCATTCATTCCTACAATAGACCACTGCAAATTGTTTGATTAAATATGTGTTCAACACCTTTGAGTTGAAATCATTTTCATTGATATTAAAATGTTTTGTTGTTGAACAATCAATTAAAAAATAGAGATAAAGTACTCACAACTGTTTTGTATCGTTGCCTGTGTTTACTGCCCTTGTCTGGTGTTTTTTTCTGTTTTGGCATAATAATGGACACAAAGAAGCTGGAACTTTTTTGTTAATAGTCAGAGTGAAAAACACAGATTTGATCTGCACTCTGACCATCTGTTCCCAGATATTTGACTGAGGATGGGTGGTCTGTGAGATGTTCACTGTCCTGTCTAAGGTTTCAGAAGAAGGATCCAGTTCCAAGTAACTGAAAAGTGGCCTTTTAATTCTATTTATGTGGTCTAAAGACTACAAGTTTACTACAGAGGGCCCACAGAGCAGACGTTTTAAAGTGGGGAATCTGGGTTTATATTTAGGTAAAGTTGAACCTATTTGCATGTTTGAATGAAACTCATTTGATGTTCATCAGGAACTGATCAAATTTTGGAGTGAACCACATAAAGATGGCTGTATGTGCTAATTACACTTAGCAAACACAAAAGATGACCTAATCTTAATCTATTTTTCAGGTACTGATCCAAACAGACTCATCAGGGTTTCTGTGGTTATAGCAAGTATTATTAAAGTATGGTCCCTCCTCACTCACATATCCCCTCAATGTGTTTTCCTGAGAAAGGGAGCCCATCTGTCCATTCCTGCATCAGCATCAACAGAGGAGCACAAACAACTTCAGCAACGTGATCCACAGTTTTCTTGCACAGCTTTCCCTCTAATGTCCTGTAATAGCTGCAGAGGCATCGTATGACGAGCCAAGGAAGCCCCTGAATTACTCTGAGAGCACTCACACCAATAAATGGAATGAGAGGAGATATCATTGTGTTCGGTGTGGCAGTGCTTCCCTGTTATGTGTGTGTGCTTCCCCATGAATTTGCAGGACGCTGAACACAACTAAATCATTGTGTCCGGTGAGGGCCTGACTGAGATTATGTCATTTCATTGTCAGTTTGTTGTTGAAGTGGAATTATTAAACTTGTGACAGAGTGAAGCTCAGAGAGACCAGATGGCCACAAACCCAGCTTCTTCCCCCGAGACCCCCTCATCTGCACCGCATTGATCTGATATCTTCCCCTCTTTTTACAGTACATCCTCTGTTCACAAGCTGGCACCTTCTAATGTCATAAATAATTTAATCTTTATGTATCCTGTTCTAAAAAGTCAGTGTGACAAAATATTCCAATATGTCAACCATTAATGTTGAGGGGGAAACATCTGTAAAATCAATAAAGTCTAATTGATTTCTTTGCTTTTAGGAACTTTACTTCTTTTGCAAAGTTGGAAACTTAAAAAAAACAAGAAAAACTTGTAGTATTGAATCTTATTTACGTGTTTTCTGATGCAAAATTCAAGTATCGTGGGTGACCTGTGACAATTTTATGTCTATTTATTTCCGCTGTCATTTTGTAGTTTCATGATCAAATGTCATTTTTATAGATTTGAAGCCATACTTTGCAACTTTTTCATATTTTAAATAATTTTCTTGAGCCAGTATGTGCTAAAATTACCCTTTACAGTGTCAAAACCTGCAGTTGTCATGACCACACATGGCCAAGCGCTCCACCAATTCTCTCACCTTCACTCCTGATTGCAAATCCGCAGCACCTGTGCACACTGCTCCACCTTACCCTTTAAAATACCTCCAAGCTCTACTCAGGCCTAGTCCACACGTAGCCGGGTTTGTTTAAAAACGAATATCATCCCCTCCAAAAACTTGCATCTACACCACCTCGTTTTAAAAAAAAACTCTGTCCACACGTACCCGGATAAATAGGTTGTTAAGGACATGCCAGACCTGTAGGCGGCAGTACTTCCCCCGTTCTTAACCTCGTCCTTCGTCTGTGGTCTTCCGCAAGGAGCAGTAATTCCGCTTGCAAAAACAAACAAGCAAAAAGCGCTTGGACAATTGATAAAGCGAGCGCAGCTCTGAGGGCATCCATGCTGTTGGCTAGTGTAAACATAGGTCGCACACGTGACGTCAGCATTTTATGTCGCGGAAAGTGACGTTGCGGGCCTTAAAACTCCGGTTTTGTCTGTCCACATGCAGACACCCAAAACGGAGAAAACGCAGATCTTCACTTTGGCCGGAGTTTTTAAAAAGATCCGTTTTCGTGTGAAAAAACTCAGTTTTCATGTGGATGACAGGCCAAAACGTAGAAAAATATCTACGTTTTGACAGATCCCCGGCTACGTGTGGACAGGGCCTCACTTTCTCATTTTCACCCGTGAACATAGTGGCATGGAACCTGTAGAGAATAAGCAATTTCAACCGCATAAACAGGCTGTTCTACCAACTAACGAGGCTGTTAATCCCTCAATGATAAGATCCAGACCTGAAAGATGGAAGAAATGCTCAAAAGCTGTTGTTGAAAAGAAAAGTAAATAAAAACCCAGGCTTACCTGACAAATCTTTTAAAGGAAAAGCAAGACTTACCTGGACTGCCAACTGAAGAGATCCTCCCGTCATGCAGACGATCCACTAAACGTGAGTTCAAAAAAGAACTACTCATAGACCTACATCGCTGGCATCCGTATACACGATAAATGGTAAGTTGAAGTTTGGGTGTCCTAATATAGGCGGAGAAGTAAGAAGTTGTTTGTTTTCAAATGCTGATTGACATTCGGGAGTCCAATTGAATTTTGCTCCTTTCCTTTTCAGGGCATTCAATGGCTTGGTGAGGTGAGAAAAATGAGGTACAAAGCAGTGGTACCAACCTGCCATTCTAAGGAATCTTTGTAGTTGTTAGAGGTTGTTTGGAACAGGAAAGTCTTGTACAGCTTAGATTTTTTTTCTTCATCCAAAGTTATTCCTTCTGAGGAAACGGTGTGGCCCAGAAATGTCATGAGTGTGGAAAAATTGGCTTTTTTCCATGTTCACAGTGAGGTTAGCTTCATGCAACTTGTCTGATAAAGCTTGAATATCCTGTTGTTGACTATACTGTATGAGGAAGAGTAAATGATATCATTAAGGTATACAAAACAAATGTTTCCTTTGAGTTCTCCAAGGACGATTTCCATCAGTCTTTGGAATGTACCTGGTGCATTTTTTTTATCCAAATGGCATAACTTTAAATAGAAATAATCCGATGGGGCATACAAAAGCAGTTTTCTTTGTCTTTGGGTTCCATTTCAACTTGCCAATATCAACTATTGAGATCAAAAGTAGTGAATATGGTTGCTCCAGCGAGGAATTCCAGGATTTCTTGAATGTTTGGGAGTGGATGAGTCTGTGTGTGTAGCAGCGTTGAGTTTACGGTAATCTACACAGAAGCGTATAAACATCAAGCGATCAATAAAGCAAAAAGGTTTAATGAAAGGCCACGTAGGCCCCAGATTATCGCATTTGACACTTCAGTGTGGCGGGCCACAATGTTGGACTGGCGCTGGAGTCTGGTTCCAGCGTGTGTCCTGCAAGTTTTAGATCATGAACACAGCTGATTTAATTTACTGTCTAATGTCCTGTAGACACTAATGAAGGCTGGGAGACATTTCAGCTGTTAAAGGTGTTAAGATGAGCGCAACATGAGGAGATAAGTAAAATTTCTGGTTTGACCACAGAAAGTTAATAACGAACACTAGGGGGTGCTAAAAGCAAGCAAAACTGAAAAGTTTGCCTTTAAAGCAATGGTCCATTTAAAAAAAATTAAAGTTCTCGTTATGTTATTTTTTGCTGCTAATGAAACAGCAAGGTTACGAGACTTTCATATTTTTGAATGATTTTCTTGAGCCACTTAAGTATGTGCTAAAATAACCCTTTAAAGCAGTGTACTCACCCTGGTCCTGGAGTGATGATATCCAGCATGTTTGTTCTGCTTCCACAAGAACAGTTTCTTCTCCTCTGCGGTCAGACTCATGAATGACAATCCTAGGGCTGCCCACTCCAGTCGCTTGGTTTCAGTCACATGACCCTATGTTGCGTTTGCACCTGAAATGTTCCCGCTCTGATCAGTACCTACTGTCTTGGATACAGTAGCTGTTTCTCTAATAATTGTGTAACGGAATTGAAGTGATGTAACTATCTAGAGTTGTATTTTAATACACTGTAAGTAGATCACTTTTTATAAACAGAAGAATAGGCTGTTTTTATCATCAGGGAGTTTAATTAAACACTCTGTATTGACTTTGAAACAAGAAAAGAGAGAGAGATGGGATCATTTGAGAATCTTTAATTTCGTAATTATAAATTCTAAACAATCTACCAGGACTAACTCTGTGATGGATGAAAATGGATTTGGATGTTGTGTTGGTGCGTGTGTGTGTGTGTGTGTGTGGTTGGTTCAGACTCTTTAGGATGACGTCATTGAATCTGGTAGTCTTTGTTATGACTAGATATCACGAGGCTTATAAAGTGATGACATGAGCCGCTATTTTGCCGTGTACGTACCCAGTGGGGGCCTTCCAGGTAGATCAGGAAATGCCAGGTCCAAGAACCTCGGATGTACGCTGGAGCTGTCGGTGCAGCGGTCGCAACGTTTCAAAGCCCGTCTGGAGGGTCGACCCCGGTACCGTTCGGCGGCGTCAGCAGGTGCTCTTATTTTGAAAGGACGTCGTCTGGTTGTTAAACGACGAAAATCTCCAACTTCACAGTTCTTAGTTTAAAGAAGAAAACACATCTGGCCAGGCTGTGCTTTTCTTTAGGATGACGGTGACTAGAACTGAAGTCAAAATGGAACTGACTTAAAATGGCGTTGCCTTGTTTTATATCTCTGAATTGTTGATAAGTTTCAGTAAACGGGATTGGACACTTTAAGTCAACACCAGATTCTCTTGCGGCAGCCGAAAGCTCTGATTGGTTGGAACAATGTGTCATGCGTTTCTATGGAGATGAGGATCAGTATGTCTGTGCAGTAGTCCTGTTTTCATTAAACATAAATCATGACATATTTATTTCACAGATCATTCACTTGATTATTGTTGATCAGCATCTGTTTTGCTTAATAATTTTAATCACAAATAAAGTACTTTGATTAAGTAAAGCTTCTTCTCCTCCTTCGGACTCTTCTCCTGGAATGTAAACAGTCTGAGGAACACCCGACCTTGGTTTTTCTACACGGGTGTTATTGTGCACAGGGGGCAGCTGTGTGGAGTTGAAAATAATGAACTTCATAACCTTACAATTGCCACATTATATTATTTTATCATGATTATATTCTTACTTCCTATAATTGTTTATCTCTTATTTTTATCTTTCTTTTTGCACGAAGCACCACAGCAATTTGCTAATGTTGTGATTTTTCGCACACATGGCAATAAACCCTTCTGATTCTGATTTAAAATAAAATTTGTATTCAAATATGTGATGGACAGCAGTTTTACATTACTGGATGAATGGTTAGCATTATTTAATGTGTTTGTAGATACTTTAGTGATTTATGTAATGGGTGGTCCTGGAGTGATGGCATGACTGAGCTCAATTTTCCTTTAATTTATCAATTGTCTCATCATAATTCTCAGCACAGTCTTTATCTCTTTATTGTTGTTTTTGATCTTTTGTATTTATATGTATACGTTTGTGTATAGTGCAAAGTTTCCACAGTCAGTGATGGGTTGGGCCATGTCGTCTGCTGGTGCTGGTCCATTGTGTCTTTTGAGGTCCAAGGTGAACATAGCTGCCTACCAGGAAGTTTTAGAGCACTTCACATTTTCCAACAGGACCTGACACCTGCACACATTGCCAAAGCTACCAGTACCTGGTTTAAGCACCATGGTATCCCTATTCTTGATTGGCTAGCAAATTCTCATGACCTTAACCCCACATAGAAAGTATATGGTGTATTGTGAAATGTAAGATGCAATACACCAGAATGGAATTACTGAAATAAATCAACTTTGTCACTATATTCTAATTGTATGACCACACACACGCACACACACGTATATGTGTGTGTGTGTGTGTATATGTGTATGTGTGTATATGTGTATGTGTATATATGTGTATGTGTATATACGTGTGTGTGTATGTGTGTATATATGTGTATGTGTATATACGTGTGTGTGTGTATGTGTGTATATGTGTGTGTATATGTGTGTATGTATGTGTGTATATGTGTGTATGTATATGTGTATATGTGAATATATGTGTATATGTGTGTATGTATATATATAAAAATATATATATTTTATATGTGTATATTTTTATGTGTACATTTTTCTATGTGTATATTTTTATATGTGTATATGTGTATATACATGTATATATATATATATATATATATATATATATATATATATATATATATATATATATATATATAAATATATACACACACCTATATATGTATAAAATACGCACACACACACATATATATGTGTGTGTGTGTGTGTATATATATATATTTTATATTTTATATATGTGTATATATTTTATATATGTATATAATATAGCAAAAGTGAAAGACAGATATTTTTGAGCTAGTTTCCTTGTGTGTGGTCAGATGTAGCTTCAAATATGTAAGTAAATTTTATTTATATCACAGACATAGAATCACGACGTGGTTCACATAGATAAAAAAACTGTCATAAAATCATAATGATCTCAAAACATAAATAGGTTAACATAAAAAAAATAAAGTCAGAAAATCATAATGAAATTGATGTTTTAATATTCAGCAATCTTTATTTTTTTGACTGAACAAACACCAAAGGGACAGGTTTTGGGAGGGGATGTTGGATGGGGTTGGGGAGGGGGGTGGAGGGAGTGTGGAGCATCCTATTGATCAGATCTAGGATGACACAGTTCCCATAGAAACATCCGGGTAAAATGAGCTTTGGGGCGTTGACAATCAATCCAGACCATTATGCAAAATGACACAGATGTGTTCAAAGCCACAACACTAACCTGCTTAATTGAAACACTGACATCAGGGGGACAAAAAGTTTCTTTTGAATTGTGAAATTCAACATTTAAACTAATATTTCCAGTAGAAACAATCTTTTACTCATTCGAGTTTAATTTTTTTATTAGAAGATAAAATGAAAAAATGAAACAAAACAATCCTCAGAAATACTCACTGATACAAGACTGGTTATAAGTACATTAGCTTAAATCTTTACTGGCTACTATATACAAGACAGTGTAGGTACTATTCAGAGCAGATTGGTTTAGGTGCAAACACAACACAGGGTCATGTGACTGAAACCAAGCGACTGGAGTGGGCATCCCTAGGATTGTCATTCATGAGTCCAACAGCAGAGTTTAGTTCAGTTTCACTCCTGGGGCGCTGGGAAAAGCACCCTTGAAATGCAGCTAAACAGCCAATCACAATTGGTTGCTAGGGACAACTGGAAATTTTTGGGCCAGTCAGGATCCATGAATTGAATGCCTCTGGAGCACTAGCAACAGCACCCCAGTTTACAGAAAACAACTATGCTGGAAGGTGCTGGATCTCATCTTTACTCTTTCTGTCTCATCCTCATTCACACACACTCACCGTTGGTTTAATATAGAGCTAAAATTCATAACTATTGATGTAAATATTGTTTATTTGTTCTCCTTTTATGGGAGTTTAAAACAGCATTTGTAATTGAATTTCTATCGTGTTACTGCTTTCTACTGGCCAAGGTGAGTATTGCGCTTAGAGATGCACAGCTTTGAGCAGATGATTGAGACCCACAGGATTATTGCTTGCAGTTGCTTTTAAAAGCTCACACAGTAGGCTTATGTATTTATTTGAGTATAACAATTATAGTCTTCTTTATCTGAAATTAGAAAATTAACTTTCTGTTAAACTGCTTTTTTGTTGGAGGGAAATGAACAGATGTTTTTGGAATTATAGTCAGTTTTCAATTGTTCATTTTAATGATTATTATGGACCAAGAATATAATACATTTCACATATAGCCCTTCCAAGATGTTTTTTTCACCAGCTGCCACTGGAAGTACCTGTCCTGTATTCAGAAGGTTCAAATGTGTGCCCTGCTCAGTATGTTGCAGTCGTGTCCTGGGGCAAGACGTTTCACCCTCCTTACCTGTTGGTGGTCGTCAGAGGAGGAGCCTGTGTTTGGCCACCTTGCTTCTGTGAGTGTGGAAGGGAGTTCAAAGCATGATAACTGTCTTTTTGAGTTGCATAATGGTCTATCAGAGAGAATGTTGCTCATCTTTAAATAATGCAGGTTGTTTTGTGTCTAAGTGACACACAATGTTTGTACAGGAAATAATTTTTCTAAGTAGCACAAGTCCATTTCCTCAAACACTGAGTGAGATGACCCCTCAGGGCCAATGGTCAAAGTGTTTTCAAGAGGCTGAAAGCTGAAATGTATGCCCCATCCACACACGTCCTTCAACACATTTGCATTTTAACACCTAGACTATCCTCAAGTGAGCGGCCAAACAGCTGAAACCCTTCATTTGAGAAGAACAACAAACTTCTGTTCACACATTTGTGCAGCACTGTTGTCATTAGAGCAGAGAAGATGAAAAATCTGTCATCAGGTTGCACAAAAGCAGATCTGGGACATATTTTAAAAGCTAAATATAAAGTTTAATTCCTGCTCATCACCACCAATGTGTTGGTGTCTGCTCTTGAAAGGTCTACACGGAGTATTATACACATATAGTCTTCAGGGGGAATGAAATGAAGCTACTATCTTACAAGGCAGCCAGACTCTTGCAGAAGTTGTGATAAAACCATCATCCAGACCCAATATTTGTATATTATGTGAAGTTTGTGGTTGTTCTAAAGTACTTCTCTTTCAGTAATATTGTTGCATTATTGGGTATTTGTTTTGTACAAAAGCTAAAAAATGTAGGATAAAGAATGATGATTGTTTGTAAGTGATCTTAAAGCACACAGGCTGAACCATAATCACTGTCCATGATGGAACATCTGCAACAAGGTTGCCCCCTGCTGGCCTCTTCGGACAATAATATAAAATCAAAGCCTCACTTTTTTCGATAAAATTGTTGCTACTCTTTGGTTAAAGAAGAAACCCCCACAGTGCTCCCTGAAACAACATGAAACTGGCAAAATCAGTAATCATGATAAAACTTTTACTACTAAAGTCAGCAGGTGAAACTCCAATATTGTTACAGAAAAAAAAACTAGCTGGATGCAGCAAAACTACTTTGGCCATGGGAGGATGTTAAACAAATGTGTGTCCTGTAGCGTCATTAAATGTAATGTGTTCAGAGAGGTGTGAGAGACTTTTAAACAGAAAGTAAAATTACTGGCCAAAAAACATTTCATGCAGCTTCTGATGATTCAGAAATCAGTGCCAGGTTTACGTATGAAAGACTATGAATACAAAGAGGCTGTATTAAACAGCAAAACATACAGGAAAATGATATAAAAGACTAACTGAATAGTATTTTAGGTACATTAAAATGAGGTGAATTATTCCTATAAAACACAATAAAACTAATTGAATTGTTCAACAGTCCCTCTGCAGGTCAGTGATGCACCCACTGAGTGACAATGGCAGCCAGGAGGTGCCACTCCCTTTTTTTGAAACCTCAAACTTTTCCTGGAAACCATAAATGAGATTTGCTGACAGAGAAAAGAAGAACAACACAGCAGTGACCACCGATTCTGGGCCCGACCTGTTTACGGTGCAGGTTTCACCCGTTGGTTGGCCTTTGTTCGGAGTGAAAACACACTAGGAACAAAGATTTCGGCCAGACTTTTGCCTGCATGTGTTCCACCTCATTCATCTTGTGACACCTCGCTCTGTCTGACCATTTCTGATCACAATCACACAGCAACCGTCAAAAAGTCATCTCAGGGCTCTTTAGGGCCAAATATTTTCTTTGAGCCAACAGGGCGGGGACTTTTCACGCTGTGACAAGTGTCTCCATTTTTTGTTGTGATTCTGTCAGCAGAAGCGTGAAGACATCAGTGGACTAAAACATAAACACTCTTTCAGGAGAACGTTTCTTTCTGCAGAACCAGTATTACCATCATGTGATATCTCCAGTATTTTAGCATGTGACCAAAATGCACATTTAACTGTGTGGTGCATTTTGGAACAAAGTGGGGCGACAGTAGCACAGAAGTTAAGTGCTCGCTTCATAATTGGAAGGTTGCAGGTTTGAGTCCCAATCAGTCTGTTGCTGTCGTTGTGTCCTTGGGCAAGGCACTTAACCCACCCTGCCAGCTGGTGGTTTTGGGGGGGACTGGTAGTGCCTGTGTACAGCAGACACGCCTCTGTCTGTGCACCCCAGGGCAGCTGTGGCTACAATGTAGCTCATCATTACCAGGGTGTGAATGTGTGTGTGAATGGGGGAATGACTGATTGTGTTGTACAGTGCCTTGGGGTGTTCCAGGACTCTAGAAGACACTATCCATTACAGGTCATTTACCATTTACCAAATAAACAATCTGATAGATAAATGATAGTATGATTAGTTTTAGTACTTAGTCAGAATTGAGCCTTGATAAGAAGATAGAAGAAAATGTTAATTCTAAACTATAATCAGAGAATAAAGCTTTAAAACCAAAATATATTATTAAAATAAACTTTAAAATGTAATAAATTAGCCCAACAACAAATTTGCATTTTTTTTGCTCAGTCTACTTTAATGGTAAATTCCTGACATACAAAATTGTAATTTCTCTTTTTAATAAAATCTAAATGCTTCAAGTAAAATGATTTCCAAGGGTAAAGCTACCACTTATGGCCAGTTTAGTTATTTTACAAATTATTTACTCTAACTGTCACATGGCCAGATGCTCAGAAAACTCTGACATTTCTTCAATGACCAGGATCTGTTTTTCATAAAAACCTTTGCTTCTTCATTGTTGTTTTTTTATCAGTTACATTTTTGGTACTGAAGTATGATTACAATTATTTTACTACCAATTCCATGAAATTTTATGCATGAAATCAATATTTTTAGTGCTGGACCTTTGTTGCCAAGACTGCTGCAATTGGTTTTGATATGAAATTGACACATTACTGCTTGGAGTTGGTCAGAATTTGTACTTGTTTTGTTGTGGTTTTTGCCCACCTGCCTCTTGAAGACCTACCACAAGTCCTCAGAAATCTGGGGACCCAAACGTTTGAAAATGTTTTAAAATAGTTAAAACGCTAAATGCTCCATGGCTCTGCGCCCCATTAAGACATTGTTCATCACCAAATTTCTCTGTGGTTGGAAGGAGCTCCACTCAGCAGATGCTTTGGTACCATCCAGATAATAGTGATCCCAGGATGTTGGCACTCATCTCTTGCTTCTCTAGATGTTACATTTTCTGAAACATCCCATATTATTGGAAAGGGGAGACCTGAGTGCTCCAATTCTTAAACCTTTAGAAAAGTATCTGTCTGATTGATTATTTTCTTTGTTAACCTGGAGGCAAGTAGCTTCTTTGCTGCCCTTCCTGACATCAGGCCATCCTGTAAAAGTCTTACATCCTTACTGTGTGTGCAGATACACTCATGCCTGCTGCCAATCCTGAGCAAACTCTGCCCAGGTGGAGCCCCAATGAGTCCTGGTGCTTGTTGAACTTCTTTGGGAGTTCTTCACAAATCCATAAAAATTCATTTTTGAGTGTGAGTTCATTTTGATTGGTGAAAAAAAAACCTTCAGTTTCAATTTACCAGATTTTTGAGGCAAAATAATAGGAAAAGTAAATACAGAAGCATTAAACATTGTTACAATAATATTAGCCTATTTTGCAAAACGTGTTCATCTCAGTTTCACCGACCCTATATTTGGATTTGTTTTGAATTAGGAACTTTTTAGCAGCTTACTCAACACATTCTCACACCCAAAGCATCGAAAAATGACACGTGTGACCAAGCGTCAAAATATGACGATCAGAGTCGGGAGATGATGCGCTGTCCCAGAGCGTCGGTATCCGACGCCTGCAGTTACATGGACATTTGACCAAGTTGTGCCCTACTTAACCTTCCCCTCACCCCCATTCCAACATTAACCAGCTTGCGCATGCAAAACTTAATTCAAAATTACTGAGTTAAGGTTATGATGGGGGTGAGGGGAAGGTTAAATCGCTAGAGAATCGAGGTGAAATGTCTGTGTCACCGCGGGCGTCGGATACGGATGCCCGCAGTGACACATGTCCTTGCGCTAGGGTTGTCACGGTATGAAAATTTAACCTCACGGTTATTGTGACCAAAATTATCACGGTTTTCGGTATTATCGCGGTATTTTTTAAACGGTGTTGCATATGTTCAGAAAGCATTGATAGTCCTGTTCTACACAAACTGAAATAGTTTTGAAAAGGTTTAACAATGTTTATTAAACCTAAAATAACACAAAGCCTTAGCAAAAGTGCAACTTTTCACAAGTAAAGGAACAAACAGCTTATTTTTCTGGAACATGTTACAGTAGTCAGTGCAGGTTTAAATTATACAAATCCAAACATTCAAAACATAAACAATATGTAAACAAATCAAAGAAACACCACTTGTTTTCTCATATACTTGTTTTCTTCATTATCAAAATGAAAATCTAAAACTCCAGTCCACACTTGACTTGAGCACTGTACAAGTCAACCTTAAAAAATATGTATTTAAAATAAATATCCACTTTAAACAAATTACTAAAATAACTACTACACTATGTAATCAAATCCAAATGTTCAAGTATAAATGGCATTGAATAAGTAAACAAATCAATGACAAGGAACTAATTGTATATTTCTCTTCATCATCAACAAATAAGATGCTTCATCCAGCAACAGGGTGTCCGTGACACGGTTTAAATGCTGGCAGAGGACGCTGCGGCTGCAGCATATAGTGACTCGTTGCATTCTCCCTCAACCAAAAGTCCTCACGTCATGCATTTAAGCTAAAATGCTGATGTTAACTTACCTTGCACCGGCTGTGGAGACGTGGGTGATCGTCACGCAGATGTGCCATGAGATTCGAAGTGTTGCTGCCTTCTGCAGACACTTGTTTCCTGCACGTTCTGCAAATGGGATAGCCGTCTTCTATTAACTGTCCCTCAGCATTTTTCAGAAATCCCAAATATGCCCATACTTCCGATTTAGTCTTCTTTGAGGGCTGATGGATGTCCTGGGCGCTGCCGTCGCCTCCTTCGGCCATTATTTCAGCTTCAAAGTTTTGGTGCCGTTGCAAATTAAAAAGTGCGTGTGCGCGCAGCGGGAACTTCAGCTGTAGCGACGGTGGCTGGTAAGGGTCATCGCGCCGAAACCGCGGCCACGGTAAACCCACCGAGATAATATAGTTTTTTAAAAACTGGACGGTTATTTTTATTGTCAACTTTTTTACCGGGGTTTACCGCTATACCGGTTACCGTGACAACCCTACCTTGCGCATCCTCTCCCAACGCGCTGGGGAACCCTGATCGTCATATTTTGATGCTTGGTCACACGCGTCATTTTTCGAAGCTTCCTAGTCCCTGCAGAATGTGCCCTAGTCTGGACTGACTTCCACTTCAAAGTGAAAAAAAGAGAAATTTGCAAAACAGTAAATCTCACAGAGTGAGTGTTTTTGACAGGTTTCCAAACAAATTGAAGGTTAATTGTTTGAATGTTCTGGGTAATGGACTCTTGTTGTTGTCATAAACAAATCCAATAAGGGCTGAAGGCAAAACATGTTTTCTGTTCGGTATTGTCCCTCTTAAGATAAATTTACGTCATTAACATCAAGGAGAAACTCATCAATCACCATCAGATAGACGCTAACACCTTTTGTGAGCATTCTACCTGTAGCAACAGGTTCAAAGAGAGGTCATCTTCAGTAAGATAGCCTTTTATTTCAGCCAATGGTTAGCCAGAGAGAGTACCCGTGCATGCTTGGACACCATCTTTCTTGTTCACGTCCAGATGGAGGCTCAGGTCTGGGAGAACCATTGGCTTTTTTAGACTCTTGACCTTTACAAACACTGTTCTGGGGTCAATTTACACAGATCATCACACCATGTGAACTCAGCCCACAGTGTCACAACCCATATGATACTGCTGGTGTCCTCTACCATCATTTCATTCACACTGAGGTGTGGATTTACCTGCATGCACTGAACTGTGCAAAGGTTTTAGGCAGATGTGGGCAAAACGCCGTAAAGTATGAAATATTTAACCAATAATATCTCTTGTTGTGTATTTAATCAATAACTGTTCAGAGTTTTCTGTAATGACAAATATTTAAGTCCTTGGTGGCAGTTCTCCAAATACCTTAACAGGAACAAGGGGGTATAGAGGTTTTTGGAATAGAATTTTTATGTTTTTGAGTCCTTATTTCTCTTTAGAAGTTTGTTGTTTTGACCTCAACTTTTATGTGAAGAACACTTCTGGTCAAGCTTCTCCAGGCAGCATGGGCATGTCTGTGACCTGCATGTTTAGTCAGTCCTGCTAAACAGGTATTGGCCATCCATCATATCCATGGCCATCACTATAGCCCTTTTTCTTGTGTTTTCTCAAATTTTGTTGAATTTTCTACATTGAATCTTTAGTTTGATTTTAAGTCATAGCCTGGAAAAAACCTGGCATAGATAATAGGCTGGGAGTATTTATGTTTCATTTAACACCTGGTTAATCTTACATTAGATAATACTATACAAAAATTGTGTTGTTTTATTTGCGGTATAACACTTTGTGTTACATTCTGTTGTTTGAAGAGTATAGGTTGGGTAATTGGATTGATTGATTGATTGATTGATTGATTGATTTCTTTCTTTCTTTCTTTCTTTCTTTCTTTCTTTCTTTCTTCGTTGGTCGGTTGGTTTGGTTTGTTGCTTGCTTTCTTGGTTGGTTTTTTGGTTATTTGGCAGGTTGGTTGGTTGCTTGCTTGGCTGGTTGGTGGCTTGGTTGGCTACTTGGTTGGTTGGTTGCTTGGCTGAAAGGCTTGTTAGTTTCTTGGTTAGTTGCTTGCTTGATTGCTTGGCTGGTTGGCTGGCTAGTTGCTTGGCTGGTTGGTTGGTTGGTTGCTTGGTTAGTTGGTTGAATGCTTGGTTTGCCAAGAACCTTAAAAAAGTTCAAATTTAGACACAAAATGGATGCAGCATCAGATCCATTTTCCTCGTATTGTTCCCCGCGTTACTCTGTGTATGCATGAGAATCGGAAAAAGAATCGCAATTCAAAGAAACTGCCTAACAACTTGTCTTTTGTACCCTGGCTTGAAGTCATAATGGACATTGCCTGTGTGGAACTATCGTCAGCAAGGATCAATGCTCAAAAGTCAGATACCACGGCATCTTGGATGGACTTGATAGGAAACCTTATGAGACCACTTACCTACTATAGTGGGATGTACTGACTGGTGGACACAAGAGAACAGCTGGGATGGGTAGCTTTTGAACTGATAAGTTATAAACAGGAAATTTGTTGTTGAATGTTTGGTATGTTATGGTGTTGTTAAAACTTTCTACTAATAAAAAAATTTGAATTCTGAGGACATTTTAACCACAACCCTTTAATATAATGTATTTAAGAATGCATTTTTTCAACATTAACTTTAAAATGTTTTGGGTATTTAAAGTTTTATGTTACGAAACATTCATTTTTGTCATCGACTTCAGGTCTACTCTGCACAAAAGTTCTATATCTTCATACTATCTGTTTTTTTTTTCCAATCCAAGTACTTGTCACGTGTGTGTGTGTGTGTGTGTGTGTGTGTGTGTGTGTGTGTGTGTGTGTGTGTGTGTGTGTGTGTGTGTGTGTGTGTGTGTGTGTGTGTGTGTGTGTGTGTGTGTGTGTGATTCATATGAACATGTGCAACAATGCAGGGTGTAAGTGTACAAATGCATGCATTTTAATGATTTATGTACTAATTTGGATTTCAAAACCTTGTTACATGAGTTCAAGTACCAACATAGTTGAGAAAAGACAAAGTAAAACATTGTTTATAATCCGGCTTTCATATTTGTTGACTGTTTGTATGGATGAATAAGATGCTGCTATTTGCTACAGCTGATTACCAATTCTGCTAGTTTATAAACAGGAGGTGTGCAGGATTTGGGATACAATGGCCACTGACCTGTTGCTCTACTAAACAATGTCACACACACACACACACACACACACACACACACACACACACACACACACACACACACACACACACACACACACACACACACACACACACACACACACACACACACACAGTTTGGAAATTTGTTATTTATCTATAACATCTGAAATGACGACAGACATTTTTTGTCAACACTAAGGTAAGGAGGGGTTAAAGTAAAGTTTTATGAAAATAAAATCTAGTTAACTAATGACAGCACAAAGGACAAACATCCTATAGGAGGTGCCGGAGGGAGGTGGGGTAAGACATAGGTGGTGTTTCCATTTCAGTCTTGAAGTCTGGTTGAAGCTCTGCAGGTAAAGTACTTTTGAAATTTGTCTGCTAGAGACCTGAGGTGCACAAATAGAAATGAATGATTTTAATCGAGAAATCATAAAAACCAACAATTAAATACCTAAACAGTTTATATTTGTAAAACAATTTTAAATGTGTTAGTTTAATCGTGATAAATTGCCACTGCTTTAATTACGACCTCTGATACAACTACAACAAAAAAGGAAAGTATAACTTTAAAAATATTTCTTTGTAAGTCTTTCAAATGTTGGATGAAAAAGATTTAGGGTGCGTAATTCACCTTTTAACGCCTAAATTTGTTTACAATTATAAAAATTTTTTCACTTGTGGATTTTTTTTCAATTACATGTGGTATTTAGGTTGCACTTGTGGCGAATGCAGATTTGATGCAAATTTGATGCAAATTTGCGACAACCGGCGTTAAGGGGTTAAAGTAATATTTTAGGATTTAAACCTTTTATTCACCCACATAAATATCAGAAAACTGCTGTGCCAGGAAAAGAAGAAACTAGATAGTTTTTTTAATAGAAAAAAAAACAATAAAAAATATTTATGTATACTTGCATGGTCAAACTGTTGAAAAAAAAATACAATATTCTATAAAATCCAAGGTTTTTTGAGAGTTAATTACTTTGTATAAAAACTTGCAATATTGGGTTTTATGTGTTTACAGTAAATTTTTGTTAATTACAGTTTTCTCTCCAAATACGAAAGTGTGAACATGCATATATGTGATATTTTTCTTTTTTTACTGTAAGTTAAATTAAAACTGGGTTATTTGACATATTACTTTTTAGTTTTATTAATAATTTTGTGTTTATTTTTCAAAACAATTTTTTAGATGAGCTGACATTTTTCCATCAAATTATTTCTACTTTTCTTCTTAATCCCATAATCTTGCCTCTAACAAAAATTAGATTGTTTCCATTTAAATGATCATTTCTAGCAACAATTTTAGGCTGAATGATACCCCTGAAACAATATTTCCACCCCAAATTTTTTTTATTAAGTTTTATTTACAGGTGAAGAGTCTACATGATGAAAAGCAAGAGGATGCTAAAGCATTTCAGTGAAGATTAACAGGCCGGCTGTAATCCTTGACTCTGTTGTCCACTAAACACAGACATAAAATGTGATAAGATGCTGGTTGAATATGACACAGTTTGACTGGTTTACTGGCATGCTAAGTCACTGTATTTACCATCAATATTATGAGTTTGAGCAGAACTCACTGCTCTGCAGGAGTCTGCCACATGTTCACGTCTGTGTATGTGCACACATGTGGTCATCCCACCCATCTAGCACCACATGCATTGTCACATACACCCAGACGAGGCTTTACAGAGGTGGTGTTTATAAAGTCATGGCTTTTGGGACGATCAGCTGTCACACTGCTGTCCGCTGGGTCTGAAACTGTAGCAGGTAAGTCACTTTTATCTGCTGCAGCTCTTACTGGCACTAGTGCATGTTGAGTGTAACTCTGCTGGATGGCAAATATGGAAGCAGAACAACTCTTTGAAAATGCACATTTATTGTTTTTTATTATAGATATTAATAAATTATGTAAATTTAAAAAAATACCCATGAGATATAGAAATAGAAGATATTAACATCATAGCATCATATAACATAACATTGATTTGCTATTTTATAACATCATAAAATAGCAAATCAATCTGTTTTTTTAACCCTTTGATGCATAATGGTCACTACAGTGGAGAGGTACTTAAAATTGTTATTTATTTATTTTTGCTATTAAGCACAGCTGTTGAAGACTTTATTGCATTTGAACCCCTCCATTTGTACTTCAGTAAGTCAAGCCAACATATTTCATGTTCAGATTGCACACTGTCCACTGAGGTGGACATGTAATAAATTATTTGTAAATTAAATTTTACAAAAAATATGTCAATATGAAATTTGTTTCATTCACATCTAAAGATGAATGAAAAAAAAAAAGTAAAAAAAATCATGGTTGAACATTTCATAATTCATGCATCAAAGGGTTCATATTCATTTATTTTACTGTTACCAGTATATTTGTATAATTACTGTAAAGTAAACCCAATTGTTTTGGGTATCTCTATTCTGCACTTGCATACAGAAGTGCTTTTAAATTTTCATTAATTTTTTTTATTACATTTAAACTTTAAGAGTTTCTCATCTGCATGGTAGTGGTGCACTAGACTATGTTATCAGTTTTTGAAGAAATTTAGTAAGAACCTGCAAATGTGTTTTGCTAACATCCAAACCAAAGGATGGTCCCAAATTGACTAAGATGAAAGGGCAATAATTGACTTTTGCCATTGATGATTGCATTAGACACTGTTCACCATTCCTAAACATAAAATAAACAAGACATGTGATCATTTCTATTCTAATCATTATACTAATTATCATTGCTGATTGTTAAAGCCAAACACCAAAATTTCTTAATTCTGAAATGTTTCATTTTATGTTGTCTCTTTTTTTAAGTATTACAAGAAAAACTTCAATAGAATTACTTAAATGCATTAAACTTCTGCATACTTTATCATCTTAAAGGTTTTGTCCTGATCTTTAAAGTGGCATTATGTAAAATTGATGTGAACCATCCATTCGTTACCTTTTGACGACCTTCTTTTGAAGAAATTAAAATGCGGTCTGACCTTTTGACAAGCTACTGGCTAAAGTGACAGTTTTGAAGTGGATTGCTGATTCTTAAAACTCTTACAACTTTGCAACTACTGCTAAACTAATTTACATACTTTTAAATAGAAGCAAAATTTGCATTTCATACTTTTATAGAATTCTATGGTTATTTGCAGTGAGAAGTGGAGGACCCTATTTGTAGCATCTCCTGTTTAGTGTGCAACACTTTTAATCAGAATCTCAGCCAGAATAACTATTAACTAATTAATTGACAACAGTGAAATTTTTCGTGAAACTAAACTAAATTCTGTTTCTCCAAACTGACATTAGTGAAAAAGTGCAAACTAGAAAGTATGCCTGACCTCTCCATAGAAACTCACTCTAAAACATCTAAATGATAACCGGGCAGTTGGCTAATTTGAACGAATTATAAAGTAAAAATATAACTCACCAACATCGTGTATACATGCACACACACACACACACACACACACACACACACACACACACACACACACACACACACACACACACACCTTGAAAATATCTTGCTGGTTTAATCCGAATCTTTGAGCCTTTGATCAGTTTAGCAGCTGTGTTTTGGAAATAAATCTTTCTGTTGTCACACACAACTTTATGTTTTATCTTAGATCAGTGGTTCCTAACCTGGGGGTCCCGACCCCCACAAGGGGGCGCCAAAGCCTCTCAGTGGGTCACCAAGACCTCTCCACTTTAAGGGGTTAAAACTTCATTTATTACTTGTTTATAGCCTACATTGTGCTCACATTTTTTCATGAGTGAAAAGTTTACTAATATTAAGACAGGAAATAATTAGTACAGAAAAAGTAACACACTTTTAAAAACATTTTGCTCAGCTCACTGTTTTATTTTCAAGTGTCAAAAGTTCATTAAAGATACGACTGGTTGATTAATCACAGCATTTACAGTAAATCATCTAGTATAAACAGTATTATACATATTTAAGTACATTTTGCTCAGTGTATTTTTTATGTGTCAAAATTTTATTGAAAGGAATGATTGATTTATCAGTGTTTACAAGAAACAATGTTTTCAGAAAAGTAATACAAACTGTTAAGCACATTATGCTCTGTTTGGTTTTGTTAATGACTTTGTTCTGTACTGGAGTCTACTATTACTGCTATCTATTGAATCAAAGCATATTAAAATGTGCTTGAATAATTTTATCATTTCTTAATAATGTTTGTACTGGAAGAGAGAATGGGAGGGGGTCGTCAAAAATTTTACTGGTAAAAAAAAGGGGTCCCTTGGGAAAAAGGCTGGGAACCACTGTCTTAGATAATACACAACCTGCAAATACAACAGAGATTTCATTTTAAAAGATGAACCATTTAAGTACATATATATATATATATATATATATATATATATATATATATATATATATATATATATATATATATATATATACACACACACACACACACACATTATCAGAAGCCACTACAACACGATAAAATGTAAAACAAATGAAAGAGTTTTAAAAAGTGTTTTGTGCAACAAATGAAAATATTTTTGTGCTGATTTAGTATTAAAAATGTTTTTTCTTCAGTAATATTAGTTTTGCACTACAATTATTTAAATGTTGTATCTATCAGCTTCCTGAAAGAAAAACAACAGAGCTAGAAGATCCAAACAGTCCGGTAAGAGGCATTAACACACACACACACACACACACACACACGTATTGACTGTCCAAACATACAACAAGACAGACAGCAAGTGCAGGTGAGCCATCATTTATAAACCATGTTGCAGTGAACCAAACCCAGAGCCAGCATACTGCTGGAGCTGGATGACCAGCATGTATACTTCAGATGGGAAGTGTCACCTTCCCCATTTCACTTGATCCATGTCTGCTTGGTCCAGAAGAGGATTGAAATTTATCCATGTCCACACCCTGGCTGCAGTGGAAAACAACACCCATAATATCATGTGTGTGTCTACTCTGCAGTGATGCATGAAGGTGAAATCAGCTGATCCTGTTTTCTGTATGCTCAATGAATGAATAGAAGTCAATTGAAGCTAGGAAGAAAATCCCACAGCTGTCTGTTCAGACACTCAGGGTCTGATTCTGTCCTGAGGAAATAAATGTATCTAATAAAAAACACACAGCATCAAAAAAAATTATTTTGTGAGCATTAACAACCCAGAAGAAATACCTTCAGCTTGGGCTCCAATTTAGTTTTAAATGGATTTTAATGGAGCCTCAGTTTGGTAATGGACAAATTACTCTTTATGCATGCAAACATCTTTTAAAAAATAAATATCTTTATAAATCTTTTGTAAAAGTTATATATATTAGCAAATGTTAAGAATCAGACATGAAGCAATGGAAGCAGGGCTGTTGACCCGATCATGAAAACAGAAGCAAACAATACTGAGTGCTGCTGAAAAAACTAGTGAAGCTGAAGGTTTGTTCATTTGCCGTAGAATTACCCTAACCCTAACTCTAACCCATAGTGGAAGAGACGGGTCCACACTTAAATGGGTTCTCACTGCGGCATGGCTAAAGGGGAGAGTGGTTGTCCTATCACCTGATGGTGAGACGTTCGATCCCCAGGCCCAACAGCCACATGCTGAAGCATCCTTGGGCATGATTCTGAACCTTGAAGTTGCCCCATGGTTGCAATACAGATTTCAGCCCACTGCTCCTTAAAGATGGGTCAAATATATATTTAAAGTAAAATAAATTTCATGTAATGAAGATCTGCACAAATCGATGCTATGAGCACATGATAGAATTATGTCCTCAATACAAAAATGAGCAGAACAGCCACAAACCAAATAGACACATCAGCCAACAGGAGTGACTACAAGTCCAATTCAGTCACAGACTGTTGTCATCACAGCACAAAAGGTCAGACAAAGGAGTCCCGTAACACACCAAGTTCCTAAAAGAACAAAAAGGTCATTGCAACACGTAATCACACACAGAAAGAAAGCCTAAATAGTCACAATCAGTGTGGTCTACACAAAAAGTCAGTCAGCAACATTCAAAATTATTCCAAAGAACGTGGGCTCAAGACCCAACTCAATCATGATGGCATCCATATACCTGCTGGTAGAAATACACAATAGGCATGTTCCCACAGATGTTACTTTAAATAACCACACACAGTGCAGGTTTAGCTTTTGTAAACACAAGCGTTAAGCTACAAAATACAAGAATGGAGGACCACAAGCCACACACACACACACACACACACACACACACACACACACACACACACACACACACAGTACTGAAACTTCAACGTTTTCTCTTTTGAGAAGGATTTGGGACATTTCTATTACAACCAAAACCTTCTTATTTCTGCATGAAAGTCTTTGAATGATAAAAGAACTGCCTGATAAATCAGTCAAAGTCCAAGAATCCTGGTGTGTTGTTCATGAATGGCAATAGGACGGGATGACCCAACAGATCAGGGTTCCATTTTCCATAATAAGGGTGTTGCTCCGGTTTATGGAGCTGGTGATGACCGAGGGCAGAAAGCATGAAATGCAGGTCCACCTACATTCAAGCTCTTATCTAATGGTCACCACATTTGGATCATGGCCAACAGAGTGAGCTCCTAGCAGAGGTGTGACCAAGTCATTGCTTTGCAAGTCACAAGTAAGTCACAAGTCTTTTCTGTCAAGTCTCGAGTCAAGTCCAAGTCAAAGACAATCAAGTCCAAGTCGATTCCAACGTCATTGATGTGGAAGTCCAAGTCAAGTCCAAGTCCTTAACTTTGAGTTTTCAAGTCATAATCAAGTCATCTGTCCAACTTCAATTTATTGGCAATGATAATAACTAAGATCCAGAAATAATTCTTCTTAAAGCTTCATTTATTTGCTCAAACAAGCAGGAAGTGCAACTGAAACTGATTATAAACAAAGTGCTGCGGCATTTAGCAGAACAAGATTACACCCAGATCGAAGAATGGTTTATGATTTTTGTCCATGTTGTGTCACTTTTATGCTAAATATCAAATATGCTCATGTCATCATCAAGTCAACAGATGCAAGTCGATTCAAGTCGCAAGTCGTTGGCATACAAGTCCGAGTCAAGTCGTAAGTCTTTATAGATTTTAAGTCAAGTCAGAAGTCATTAAAATAATGACTTGAGTCTGACTCAAGTCCAAGTCATGTGACTCGAGTCCACACCTCTGGCTCCTAGACACAAGAGGTTGAAATGTGCTCAGACCTTAGAGTGGCTGGGGTCAGATAAGGTGATGTGGTCAGAGTAAAGCTTCTGCTCCCAACATCAAATGGAGTAAGATGAGGTGATTCAGGAATCTGACAATGTTGCGTCCTAGTTATCTTCCTCATGAGGTTTTCCAGGGATGTCCCACTGGATGTTAACCCTGAAGCTGACTCAGACATTGCCGGAGAGATTATAAATAATCTCTTACCTGGGAATGTCCTAGGATCCAATAGGAGAAACCGGAGAATGTCGCTGAGAAGAGGGATGCTTGGATTTCCCTGCTGGATCTGACACCTCAACAACAAACTCAAGATCAGAGGAATGACATGAGGCTCAATCAGGATGATAAATGTGAAAAAGACCTTTGTGTTTCCCTGGATTTTGGTTAGGGTTCCTCATGGTAGATTGTTTATCCATGATTTTGACTGACAACACAAACAAAATATATCTCTGACCTTTCAGCTTTGTGGAGCATCTTTCTTCTCAAAGTTAGGTGGGAGTGAGCTTCAATGACGTAGGTGAAGAGGCCAGTGAAACCACAGCCTCACCACATGCCTAAGCTGTTGCTTGTAGGGCGGCGCAGCTCTAATTCATCCAACAACTTTTCATTGCACGTGCCTCACTGTCCCAACATGCCTTCACCTCTACATGTGTGGTGTGCCTCACAGGTGTGTGAAGCAGGGGGACCTAATGAAGGACCAGGAGCAGCAGGCGTACTGGCAGGAGACGGGCCGATGGGCGGGCGGCGAGGAGAGCTTGGACCCCGAGGCAGGGGTCTGGGCGTCCTTACAAATCTCCTACCTCACCTTCAAAGGCCTCATCCAGCTGCGCCGCACCATGAACACTGGTCAGTGACAAGAGCTTGTAAAAGCTTGTCTCTTTTCTTTCAGCCATTTAAATTATGTGGAAGTGAGTTCTTGTATTTCATTTTAAAGTTTTTAATTTTTAAGTGATGGTGTGGAGGAAGTTTAGGATCAGTTCTCTTCTGTCACCATCGTTTTAGAGCATTGTTCCCTTTACTTCTCAAGTTGTGACCATTTTTGACTGTGAGGAGAAGACTCTAGCCACTATCGCTGAGAAGATGGTGGCTGAGATGGTTAAAAAGAAGGAGATCAAGTCTGGCGACCAGGAAGGAGTGCTGAAATCTCTGCTCCAAAACCGCAGGTATCCACCACCCAACAGTGACTCAAACACTCTGACCTACATTTAAGCATTTAGCTGAAGCTTCTAACGAGAGGGGAAGGTTAAATGGTCAAACTGGAAGAAAGTTGCTGCTCTGGGGACCAAACGTGTGATTATGTGAAATGATCTCTGACCAGATGACCGCTGTGCTCAGTAGAGACCTTGCCTTAAACACAGTTGGATGGATGACTGTTACCATCCAAAATAATCAGACGTGAAACTGTAATTTAATAGACTCAACTTAGAAATCTCAATTAAATATTCTAAGCTCGAAGTCTTACTAGTAAGGGTATTTCGAGGTGGCCATTTTGAATTTAGTCCCTGACTTATTTGAAAAGTTTCTGCCTCTGGTGAAAGCTGAATCTACGCTAAATGATATAAAACTTTAAAGATATATTTTCCAAAATAAATAAATAAAATAATAATAAAAACAAAGATGGAAAATTCCTTAAACATTATAAAACTATTGTTTGTTTGTTTTTTATTTCATTTTACATTGTTGCATTAGGGAGCCTAAATCTCCTCCCTTTCCGTTCGGCTTGCGGGTCCCCGGAAGAACAAAGAAATGAATGCAAGTCAACGAGGTTTAAAGAGATATTTTCTAACCCTCTTTGCCTTACTCCCTGGGTCGCACATATGTTGTACTGCAATTTAAATGATAACTAATGATGGGTGTCTTGACCACGCCAGTCACGTACTTTGAGATTTATCAGCTTGTAAAAGTTTGTAATTACCATGACTACATCGGCACGTCGCATATATGACGTCACCACGTAATCTCCTCTCTCCTAGCGTAGCTGCTACTTACCAAATGGCCAGATTTATGGTGGTTCTTTCCTCCTGTGGGAAGTTTGCTAAACTTACAGCCCTTTTCCCTCAGTTTTCTCCATGTCTGATTCGATGACGTCACTTTCGTGAAGAGCATTTGCAGTCCTGGACTGGATTTTCACACCAAACCTAAAATTATGTTTCCCCTCGTTCGAAAATAAGCACATTCTTTTTATCAACATGTGTCTTTAAAATTCACAGACATCAAATGTGAAATCCATGGAACATAACAGCGGAATTAGAAAACAGCGCATTGATTTCTTGCATTCATTTTTTTCGTTCTTTCGGGGACCCAAGGTGCAGAAGTGGATGGAAGTGACTTAGGCTCCCTATGACCTGATAATAAATACAAATGAAAAAAAAAACTTTGTGACTAAAATTACTATTGTCCCTTGAAACGGTTTTGACATTTCTGAATATCTGTTCATAAAACATATTTGTTTGTAAAATAAGCAACGTGTTAAAATTTTTGAAATCTTTGAAATTATCTGTGAATTGATTATTAATACTTTTTGACAATTCTGTCAAGACTTTAATATGTTTAATATTATCACTCAATTAATTTTGATTAAAATGAATAAATGAAAGGATTAATTGACTTGATTAATATTTTAATCTATAGTTCAGCTTCTGTGACCTGTGACTATTTAATTAAAAATGTATTTATGCATTTATTCTCCATTAAGCGAGTCAACTGATCCAGAAAGTCAAAAGCTGACAGACGGAGGAGACCTGCACAGATTTTCAGTCAAAGACAGAGTAAGTTTTCTCTTTGATATCTCTGATTATTGACACCAGGATGCCCAAAGATCTAAATGATGTCCTCATCAGCCCTCCAAACACCTTTTCCTTGAGACTTCTTAAAAATAAATTTGTAGACTTTTTGACACAGGGACATTTTTGGTTTTAAGTGTTGCAAAACCTCCAACATGCATGAGGAGTGTTTGCTCATTTGCTCTTTTTCCTTTTAGAAAGATGAATGTGATCACGTCGAGGCATCTATGGTGTTAGTTGGTAAATGTATTATTTTTCTTTTTAAAAAAGATCTTAAGAATGTTTGTTTATGTCTGTGAATTATGACATTTTGAGAACATTATTATTTATGTATTTTGCAGACGCTTTTCTCCAAAGTGATTTTATATTATCTTTGCAGCTTTGTTCGGGAATTCATTTTTTTTTTTTTTTTACTATTTAGGAAACATTTTTTATATTTTCTTATTTTTGACCATAATTAAAATAATTTCGTTTGTTTGTGATTATGAGCTTCTATTAACCTAAATAGCTATCTGGGACTACCAAAAGCTTGTGTCCCAGGAGGTTAGTGAACATTCTGATTTCAGCTTTAATAGACCGATAATTTTTCATGTATTTTACCAGGAGCTTTAGACTTTCTGGAGAAAGCCACAATTGTTTTTGTGCGTCTGAAGGAAGCTGCAGTGCTCGACTCGGCCCTGGAGGCCCCGGTGCCTGTTCGCTTTATCTGTGTTCTGGTTGGACCCAGCAAGTCTGACATGGACTACCATGAGACGGGTCGAGCCATGGCAGCTCTAATGGCTGATAAAGTGAGTGGACTGTCATTATAGGCAAACTAAATATATCTGAGCATACATTAGATCATCATACCTGGTCCCAGAACAGTCATCATCTGCATCCATTGGATTAATTTATCAACATTTATTTTAATCTAAATAGAAAATAATTATATTACAAAACAGAAAGAACTATGCAAATATACTTGGAAAAATATGTTGATTAAGACTTCAGGCAGTGAGGTCTTAATTTTCTTGACTATAAATGTTTCTTGAGAACAAATGTCTCCACCTAGTGGCCATTTACTATAATTCATATTTCAAGGTTTAGAAGCTTGTCTTTTTTATTATAAGCACATCTATTTTACATGTCTTATCTCATAGTGAAAACCCAAAATTACTATCTTAGAACATATTATGTTAGTGAGAGCCTCTTCATTCTTCTTCATTTTTTTCATCCCAGGTGTATAACCAGGTAGCGTTTCAGGCGAGGAGTGCCAGAGAGCTGACGGACGCTTTGGTGGAATTCATTGACTGCAGCATCATCGTCCCACCAACCGAAATCAAAAATGAAGCTATGCTTAGTTCTATAATCAGCTTTCAGAAGAAAATACTGAAGGACAGGCTGCAGACCACTCCAGACCTCACACCTCACAGGAACTCAGAGACTCGCAGAGGTGAGAACCATCGACAACTTGGGAAAAACACAAACACCTACAATTCATTTTAATCCCTGATGCTAAATAGAATTTATTCTCCCAGTTTCTTTTGCCAGTGGCTCTCCTGCCGATGATCCGCTTTCTCGCACTGGTCGACCCTTTGGTGGCATGATTAGAGACTTTAAGAGACGCTACCAATACTATAAGAGTGACATCACAGATGCCTTGAATGCCCAGGCTCTTGCTGCCATCATCTTCATCTACTTTGCGGCCTTGTCTCCTGCCATCACTTTCGGAGGCTTGTTGGGTATGTAGAAGTCAGTGTTGGTGGACACAAAGCTTCTTCTTGTTGCTGTAGATCTTTAAATGACCTTTAAATTTCCCTCTCTACAGCTGATAAAGTGGACAACATGATGGGTGTACCTGAGCTCCTGATTTCCACCAGCATTCAGGGCATAATTTTCTGCTTTGTTGCTGCTCAGCCCATCCTGGTGATCGGTTTCTCAGGTCCTCTTTTAGTGTTTGAGGAAGCCTTCTTTGCAGTAAGTCAACTTATTAAAACCCTTTTTCATCCTTGAACATGTAAATGCACTCAAGAGCAAAAGTTTAACTGTAGCTTCTTTCCTTCAGTTCTGCAAATCCCAGGACATTGAATACATAGTTGGGAGGGTGTGGGTTGGAGTCTGGCTCATCATCATTGTGGTGATCATCGTGGCCTTTGAGGGCAGCTTCCTAGTGCGTTACATCTCACGCTTCACCCAGGAGATCTTCTCCATCCTCATCTCCATCATCTTCATTTATGAAACTTTTGCCAAATTGGGGAGGGTAAACTAAAACTGTCTTCATGTTTCCTCTTCTTAACCAACATTCTTTATGAACTTTGTAACAGCCAATCTTCTAAACCTACTTTAGATCTTCAAGGAGCATCCACTGATTTTAAATTACGATCATTTGAACGGAACGCTGGAAAATCCTTGGCACACAAAGGTGGAAGAGAGCATCATCTATGACAACATAACTGGCAACATATCTGTTATTGTCAAAACGATAAAACCACCTTACCCCAACACAGCCCTCCTCTCCATGTGCCTTATGTTCGGCTGTTTCTTTATCGCCTTCTTCCTGCGCCAGTTCAAGAATGGGACATTTCTTCCTGGAAAGGTTAGCTGGAAAGAAGCAGAGCACGACACAGACCTCTAAAGACCACTTTAGCTCTTTTTTAGCTAATGGTGAACATCTGCTTTTTCTGTCATAACCAGGTCAGGCGTTTGATGGGTGACTTTGGTGTCCCTATTGCCATTTTCCTTATGATTGTTGTAGACTACAACATTGAGGATACCTACACTCAGGTTAGCTTTCTTTTAGACCTTTCATATAAAACTTAGATTTTTACCATCAAATGTAATTGGACTGTAACCTGTTGGCTTCTTATTTGCAGAAATTAGTTGTTCCCAAAGGTTTGATGGTGTCCAACCCAGCCAAAAGAGGTTGGCTCATCAACCCATTTGGAGAGCACAAGTCTTTCCCTGTGTGGTTGATGTTTGCATCCTGCGTTCCAGCCTTACTCGTCTTCATCCTTATCTTCCTGGAGTCTCAGATTACAACGTGAGTGTAAAGATCTCCTCACCAGATTATCAGAAGGCATGATGTTTCCTGAATGATTTGCCTTTCATGTCTTTGAGCAGTCTGATCATTAGTAAACCTGAGAGGAAGATGGTCAAAGGTTCTGGGTTCCACTACGACCTGCTTGTTCTAGTTGGCATGGGAGGACTTGGTGCCATATTTGGAGTGCCGTGGCTCAGTGCTGCTACGGTTCGATCTGTCACCCATGCCAACGCTCTTACTGTCATGAGCAAAGGGCAAAAACCAGTGATAGAGAGGGTGCTGGAGCAGAGGGTCAGTGGCATCGTTGTAGCCTTGCTTGTTGGTGAGTGCCTTCTGTTGTGATCATCTCCTCCACAAATCAACTTTTCAATTCACACCAAACAGTGTTTTTACCACACATATGTTGTGTAAAGGTCTGTCAATTCTGATGGAGCCGATCCTAAAGATGATTCCCATGTCAGCGTTGTTTGGGATTTTCCTCTACATGGGAGTTACATCACTGAATGGCATCCAGCTTTGGGACAGAATGCTGCTGCTGCTCATTCCTAAGAAATACCACCCCAATGAACCCTACGCCACCAGAGTAAGTATCTACTCATCTTCATCAATTCATGTTGATGTCAGTGTATTAAATGGTCTCATTTCATGTACATCTGATCACATTTGGTTTGTTCTTGAACATTTCACAAGCTTTTTGTCAAAATTATGTGAACTGAAATTTCTGTGTTTGATATTATGAACTTCTCCAAGTGAAAGGCCATGATTCTCTTCCAGAAAAGGATAGTACGATCTCTCCATTGGGAGTGATTCTTCACGCTTGTGTCTTGTCCACAAGTGGAAAAATGATGGAGTGAGAGATGGATGAATACATTTAGGTTTCATGTGCATTGCACATTTTACAAAGTAACATAATGATGGTGTTTATTTGCTAAACAAGGAGTCTGGTCGGAGTAGGTTCTAACTTTCACTTGTGGTCAGGTTTCTTTATGGAGCACGGAAATGGGAGCATGTCACTGCCCTCCCGACTGCTTTGTACTGGTTACCAGTGAAACACTGTGTCCTATTCAAGATCCTGCCTTTGTTTTTAGCTCTTTGTCTAGAACTGCCCCACAATTTTTAGCCACACTGCTGACTCATTATGTCCCTGCCAGATCGATACATTATGGTAAGCATGACCTCCTGGTGGTTCCACGGTCAAAGCGTAAGTCCAGAGGTGATCGTGCCTTTTCGGTTCTGGGTCATCGGCTTTGGAGCCATCTACCACTAGAAGTCAAACAGTTCAAATCGCTGCCCAATTTCAAAGCTAGGTTGAAGGTTCATCTTAGATCTAGTTTTTAGCTTTTGTACTCATGTTTTTACTGTTGTGATCATTTTTGTTTTATGGCTTTTTAAATCTTTTGCTGCCTTTTAAATGTTTAATTCTGCATTTTATTATACAACTGTTATTGTGTTATGGTTGTTCTTAACACTTTGTTCAGCACCTTGGGTACCCTTGATTGGGGGTAAGAAGGGGCTTTATAAATAAAGTTTAATTGAAATAAATCGGTCATGAGATCTGGATTGTGACCAAAGATTCAAAATGTGCTTCCTCCGTAGGGAGGCTGCCTGGGATCAGCTGTAAGGATTGGGTAGAGTACCTATGATGTGCATAATCAGAACTTACTGAAAAGATTATACAGTGTATCCTATCTGACATTGGACCACTTTGGGGTGTTCCTAGTAAGACTGAGTGGTGATGCTGGGGGAGGGAAGTCAGGGTTTCCTTCTTGAATCCGTTACTTGTCAATAACCCAACCTGATCAAGTAGTGGAAGATTAATAGATACTAAAGTATTCCATTAAATAAAAGAACAATGGATCAAAAAATTTATATAATGGACTTTATTTGTTTTTATTCGACTGCAGGTAAGCACAGGACGGATGCACTTGTTTACAGCAATCCAGATGGTGTGTCTTGGACTTCTGTGGCTCGTCAAATCCAGCCCAATATCCCTTGCCCTGCCCTTTGTACTCATCCTCACTATCCCTTTGCGAATGCTGATGACTGGTCATCTGTTCACCAAACTGGAGATGAAATGTGTAAGGGGCCTCTTGTCAGTGTATGTGTGTGCGTGTGTTTGTGTATGTGTGTGTGTGTGCGTGCATGTGTGTGTGTGTGCAATCACACTCATTTTTTTTCATTTGTTGTGTTTCAGTTGGATGCCGATGACGCCAAAGTGACATTTGAGGAGGAGCCTGGGCAGGATGTGTACTGTGAAACCCAAATGCCTTTGTAGTCACCTTCCATTATAGCTGCTGTCACTTTTAAAAAAAAATAAGAAAAAATCTATTTATTCTATTTTAAGCTAAATAAAATTTCAACTTCTGGATGAACACAAATGTGTGAAAGTGTTTTTCTTTTTTTTTGTTTTAAAAGTTCTATATCGTGCTATTTTAAACTTGTGAGAGCAAAGGTATATGATAAATATTACCCTTGGCACTATTGAGATGCCAATTATCTTAAAGGGACAATTAGCAACTTTTTAATTCTTTTAAATCATTTTCTTGAGCCAGTATGTGCTAAAATGACTCTTTACAGGGTTAATGAATTTAAATTTTAACTAAGATGCACTAAAGTGCCAAATTATTGACTACACATGTCTACTGCAGTTAGACACTCATTATCAGCAAAAAAGTAGATTTGGGGGTAACGTTCTCTTTAAGTCTTTTCGTTTATTTAAAACTTTGTTAAATGATTTTTAACTGCCAGCCCTCAACTATTTCCGATTTTCTTTTGGATTAATAGGCATATATAATAACTTTCACTTTCATTTTAAACAAATCTGTTCTAAGAGTTGTCTATTTTGATTGTTCAGATTTGTTACGCCGTTTGTATGTTTATTTTAGTTTATTTTTTACTTATTTTTTTGCCCCATTGATTTTATGTTTGAAACTGTTTTGTAATTTTGGTCTTTTTCTTGGAACTTTGATAGAGGACCCACTTGCAACTGAGTGAGATGGTTCATCAAGTGGTAATCCTCATAAAATATAAGTAAAATAAATAAATTATTCCACCATTCCCATTTCTCAAAATTTTAATAATGGTACAGACATCTGAATCACTTGCAAAAGTTATACTTTCCTCAATTCCAGAAAATGATTCCTTTGTATAATCTCCTGCATTTTCTGAGAGCTCTGAATAATCGTTAGCTGTAAAGAAATGTTCTGTCTTGTTCTTGTAGTCCATTTGTTTTTAGTTTTGCTGTCGATAACAAGATTTGGGTCTCTGTAAATCCTAGGAGCGATGCCTTTGACAGAGCAGATGTGTTCTGAATGGAGCTTCACTCATGTGACAGCGGCATCAGCACAAAACGCATGCGCACAGCTATCGCCCCGCCCTCTTCCGGGGAAAGGCTCTTGCGGACATATTCAAATTACGCCATGTGTTCTCTCTTTTTGGGGTCTAGATTTTTAATGTTTCAACCAGACGAGGTTGTTAGTGGTTGACGCCTCGTTATTATTTCCGCTTACCTCTTATCTAGCCAGAAAACTAGCTTGTTGGTTTTCCTGAGCTTTTGGTTCCTGACTGTTTTTCACTCAGTAAATGTCAGATATTATTTTAATTTTATTTTACTGAGAAACAAATTTGGGTTTTAAAATGAGCGATTCAGAAACGGAGGTTGGTGAGTATTAAAGAAAACCCATTTCCTTGAACTCCTAACTAGTCATAAAAATGCGTTTTGGGTTATGAAGAAAACATGAAACCCGCCAGTCCCGGTGTTGTGTCAAAAAGCGACTGGCTGCCAAAAAATGATTGGCCACAGCGGGATCGCGCATGGTTAGGGTAATTGCATTTCTAGACGAAATTCCCTGGGATTTCGCCTTAAAACTCAGCATTTCTAGCAATGTGGACATTGAGAAAGCAGATATAACCTCGTCCGATACTTAAACAGATGTTTATCGCGGATATGAGTTTTTTCCAGTTCGGAAGTTGTTTTAAGTGTTGCTGTTTGTCTTAAACGTTCACAATGAGCATATATTAATCCTTTTTGCAATATTTGCGATTGAAAGATGGTTTGTGGTAAGAAATGGCTTTCTTTATGTTACAGCCTTGATACTAAAAAGTAAATAAACAGTGTAAAATGGCGCCCTGTTTTGAATGTAAAGTCAAACGTATAAATAACAATTATCCAGCGATTTGATTTTTCCCCCTTCCTTTCTTTAGTCCATTTGACATGGAGCCACAATTAACTAGTTTGGGGCACATTTTTACTTGGAAAAATAGCATTTAAACTGGTCAAGCTTTGGCTTTACAATGCCACTGTGTAGGTTACTAGTATCTATACATTACTTTGCTCTATTTAAAAGTAACAAGATAAAAGCACTTCAGCATATAAAATTAATATTGTCACTTGCCTAATAGTGACTATACCCTCCTGTTTACCTATAAGAAATGCCTCAAATTATCTTTAATTTTTTTATTGAGGATTTAATTGTAGACAACAAAAATGGCATTTTACTTGCCAAAAAGTGATTGAATTGCTCAGTTTTTCATGGAGGCTAAAAGTGACCAAATAAGGGCTTTATGTATTATCTGTTGATGTTATTGTACTCATACTGTCTACTGTATCATCATAAACACACCAAAAATGGCAAATATAAAAGATTTCCCTTGCCAAAAATTGTTTATGAATTTGGAAGAGACCCAGCATCCTGTGATGGGACTAATGACATCAAGAGATAATAAATAAAGTAATATTTAGGTCAATTTAACCCATTACAGGTGACCAGGATCCTGTAATCAATTTTTGGCACGGGAAATGATCATTTTTTGCCTTTTTTGGGGTGTTTATGATGATACAGTAGACAGTTAGAGTACAGTGGCAACAGATAATACATGAAACCCTTATTTTGTCAATTTTAGTCTCCATGAAAAACTGAGTAATTCAATCACTTTGGCAAGTAAAATGCCATTTTTGTTGTCTACAATTAAATCATCAATAAAGAATTTAAATATATTTTGAGGCGTTTCTTATAGGTAAACAGGAGGGTATAGTCACTATTTGGCAAGTGACAATCTTAATTTTTTTGTGCTGAAGTGCTTTTATCTTGTTACTTTTAAATAGAGCAAAGTAATGTATAGATGGTAACCTACATAGTGGCATTGTAAAGCCAAAGCTTGAGCAGTTTAAATAGTATTTTTCAAGTAAAAATGTGCCTCAAACTAGTTAACTGTGGCTTCGTGTCAAGTGGACTAAAGAAAGGAAGGGGAAAAAATCAAATTGCTGGAGAATTGTTTATTTCCATTTATACAACGTTTGACTTTACATTCAAAACAGGGCGCCATTTTACACTGTTTATTTATTTTTTAGTATCAAGGCTGTAACATAAAGAAAGCCAGTTCTTACCACAAACCATCTTTCAATCGCAAATATTGCAAAAAGGATTAATATCTGCTCATTGTGAACGTTTAAGACAAACAGCAACACTTAAAACAACTTCCGAACTGGAAAAAACTCATATCCGCGATAAACATCTGTTTAAGTACCGGACGAGGTTATCTCTGCTTTCTCAATGTCCACATTGCTAGATATGCCGAGTTTTAAGGCGAAATCCCAGGGAATTTCATCTAGAAATGCAATTACCCTAACTGTGCGCGATCCCGCTGTGGCTAATCTTTTTTTGGCAGCCAGTCACTTTTTGGCACAACACCGGTCCTGTGTGTTTTAGTTGTAATCTCTCTCCGGCTGCAGAATGGACCAACGAGAACCTTGCAAAGCTTCTTGCTTCGCTGAAAGCCTGCATTCCTGACGAGGAGAGGCTGATCGACTATCAGTTAGGACTGAAAACGGTAAACTGGGATAAAGTGGCCTTCTCTACTTTTTCTCCGGAGGAATGCAAACAAAAGTGGGCACAAGTAATAAAGAAGGTGAGCCTCACTTTAGCTCAGACACATGGAGTCATGCACTCTTAATGCTTCTCTTGACTTGGAAATGCTAATTGGTAAGAGCATTTTTTATTTAAATGTATTTTGACAGAAACTTGTTCCTTGACATATTACATCAAACCTGAATCCATAAAAATTATTTTTGTTTTCTAATTTATGAATTTCAAAGGAAATTAAATCATAATCGCTGCTTTTTTCCAACTCAGAGTACACCGCTTTGATTCCTGTGTACTATGCGAGCACAGCATTTGTCTAAAATGATCACATGAGAGACGCTTTACTACTTTCTCATTATACTCAAAAGAAAGTAGACCCATATTCAAACAGCGATCAGAATGAACAGCAAAATCAGTATGATTGTACTATTTTTATGAAACAAACTGCTAGTGGCCACAAGAGGTGGAAACAAGATGAAACAATGCGTTGAGTGCTGGAGTGTAAACACTGCCGCCATATCGGATGGGTCCCTCACTCCAAAACCTAATCTGGGTCAACGTTGAGTGAGCAACTATGCCTGTTTTTGTGCGGTCTGCAGTTCCAACAACCGGTGTACTATTGAAAACAGATTATATGGAATTACTATTGATTTTTGACCCATCCAACATGGCGGCCCACAGTTACACCAGTGCCAATTGAGCTCCGGACGTCACGTGGCTCTCAGAGTAGACACCATGTTGGCAGGCAACAAAGGTAAATAAAATTAACGGGATCGGCTTGGATTTTACTTCGTCGGAGTTTACTTCACACTTTAAAACCGAAGAAATCATTTTATATAGTCAGAAATTAAATGAACTAAACATCTCCGACCCTTATTGTGCCCCTGGGATACTTTTTAAAAACGCCAGAAGTTGTCGGAGCGGACTTCTTACCGGACCCGGCCAGGGAACGCCTTGGGATTCCCCCGGAGGAGCTGGCCCAAGTGGCTGGGGAGAGGGAAGTCTGGGCCTCTCGACGCATGGGCTCGACACACGGGAGGCGACATCACCTCTGCTCCATTCATTTTCAATGAGACATGCGCAACAAAGCGATAATCGCGGGTCTCCCTCCTACCAAGCGAAACGCGAAAAACGTGCGTGTGAAATTTAGCGCTCGTGCGTGTGAAATTTAGCGCTCGTGCACATGTCGTGCACAGGCGACCCAGCGACGCGATCCCAGAAAGTTGAAACATTTTCAACTTTTCATCACTGTCGCTCGGACGAGGACCAATCAATGGAGGTTTCATTCACTGACCAATGAGCGGACAAGATGCTCCATGCATCTCCAAGCAAACATGGAGGAGAAGTTGATTATTATTATGTTTTATAAAGTAAAATCAGAAGTAAGATTTCACATAATTCTAGCAGCACCTTGTGAAACATCATATCTACCACTTTTTTAACTCTGAACTGCTTAAATAACCTTAATTCCCTCCAACCTGACACAGCCAAGCAAAACAACGGAAGTTTCGATTTCGCCATAGAACAGAACACGTAGACGGCTTTGCCGCTGCCGTGGATCGCCTCCCGTGTGTCAGGTAATAAAAGCGACAGCGACAAATTTCGCTGATCGCGGCCATTTGTCGCCTCCCGTGTGTCGAGCCCATTAGGCTACTGCCCCCGCTACCCGACTCCGGATAAGCAGATGAAAGTGGATGGATGGATGGACGGACAAATAACATAGATTTACATGTAAGTAGTTTAAATGGAGTGCTGTGCTGTTTGAATGTATAAACTGAACGCCAAGAGAAATCACTAGTTTGATTTTTTTCCGTGAATAAAATAAATATGTCCGGCAGGAGTGTCTCAGGATCTGTCTGAGATCTGTCTCGGTGAGACAGATAATAGCAATCCAAAGTGCTTTTTATGTGTGATCAGACAGTTGATCAACCATTGCTTAAAAATTAAATACAGCTTAGCCGGTTAATTGCTGTGATCATAAAACACGTAAACGGCAGCACGCAGAACTCATGAGGCAACGTTTTACGTGTTGTTTACTTGTTGCCTTTACGTGTTGTTTACTTGCTGCTATGAGTAATAAGACAGAAAAAGCCACGCCAAAATATGTTTAGGAAGCCCATAATAAAAGCATTTAAAATAAATACCATACACAGTTGAGGAAACGTTGGTTTAAGTACCTGATATGAAGCGGTCGCTGCATAAGCAAAAACCTTTACTCTCGGGATCCCACAGTTTCATTTTAGCCCGGTCACTAGTGCGTTTTATTACAACGATCCAACATTTGCGGCGCTCCGGATCTTGGGGAATCCTGTAGATGGCTCATTCTTTATGTCGTCCGCGTCTGTTCTGGCATTCTGGGGCACAACAGGAATCTACCATATTTCCCGTTTGAGTTTTATGACAATAACAAATAGTCCAGCTGGAGGCTTCTGTCTGCCAATATGGCGCCGTTTCGATTTGAACTGTTGCATGCCGGGAGAAGTGACGTCAACTCCCGGAGCTCTATAGAAAGCCCTAGCCCATGCCGCCTCTGCGTTTATATGATCTGATCTCTATGCTTCTCATTCATTTTCTGTTGTAGAAATCGATGAACATGATGTCCGGACAAACAGGAGCTTGTACAACCCAACATACACAAACACTAACCATTGTTAAACTAGTTGAATATGTGTTACCTCAGCAACTAAAAGTAACCGGAGTCGAGCACGTCTTCTTCTAAGTTTCCCCTGGGTATGTAATGTGTCACGTGACTCCAAAACCGCATGTTTTTTAGGGAACCCTGCCCACTTCCCTTGATTTATTATTTCAAACACCTGCTAGTTATCTGAAAACCTGGAAGAATAACCAAAGTAACTGTTTGGCCTTAGATTACGTTTTTCTACCATTTTAAAGAACATTAAAGATGCACTTTAAGAAAATATTGCATTGCATTTTTTCTGGCAGAAATTGGAATTTCAATTAAATTTACAATTTTCATCAAATTAAGCTTCAGCGCAGTATTTACAATGTTCAGTATAATTTTCAAACATGACGACTCAGGCATCAGCCTCCAGCTCCACCACCCGCTGGAGCTCGCTGCTACCGCCGTATCATATTTAGGCCTGGGCGAAACCCTGGATGTGTAAAATAGTTGACAAAACAGATCCTGGGTCAGTCGAGAAGTGCTGCAAAAAACTGCAGCTTTGACGGTCACGTGATTGCATTGTTTGAAATAGTAATTTTGATCAGAAAACGATAGATCATTCAGCCCTCACATTTATACACATGCATTAATGCTCCACTAGCCACTTTCATAAGAGACACTGTCAGAGGAATACTGCCGCCACGGTGTGTCTTATGAGAGCAGTGTCGCTGCATGGCCATGTGACGGTTTTGTGGCTTCTGTGCCACCACGCTTGGTAGTAATATTACTGCTACGCCGAACTTGTGAATGAAGATTTGTGCATTGGCACAACAGAAAGTGGTGACATCATTATGTGTGGGATGTACCCCGAGCTCTGGCTGGCAACTATATTGAAAATGAAAGTAAACTCTCACAGTAAGTTTTGTTTGTTGTCAATAAAACTTCAAGAGCACGGCTTCAATCGCAATTAAATAAGTTATGACCAAGCTGAAAGGAAGTCTGTGACAACGTGGAGAGGGCCCCCACACCCTCTTTATACCTCCATCGCATAATCTTTTGTGAAGATAACGCGATCGCACTACACTACCACCACAGTTTGACCACTTATTTACAACCAATGGTTCCCTGATGCCGCCTCGGCTTTGTGGCGAATTAGCGGCATTGTTTTCTGAAACATTTTCTAAACATTCTCTCTCTCCTGATAATAACATTTTACTTTCTTTGACATTGAATGTGCTACTATTAGTTTACCTGTTGAATTAATTATAGATTCACTAGGATAAATACAGTAAAGTTTATCTCTTACTAAACAGAATATTTACTAAGAAATCACAATGTAACCTTAGAATCACTACTTGGTGTTAGGGCTGGGCGATAAGTCGAAAATTTATCGTTATCGAAATTTGTGACCCTTATCAAGATAATTTTTCCCTTGTCAATAAATTTGACAATTAAAAATTAAAAGATGTGTGTCAAGTCTTGTCCCAGTTTTACTTATCGGACAGATATCGAAATGACTAACATCAGCCAATACTGACGTTGGTGGTGATATATTGTGCATCCCTAGGGCCATGGACTCCAGTGACCTCGATGGCCTCATTAGTAGCTCAGTGGCCTAGTGGTAGAGTGTCCGCCCTGGGACTGGGAGATCGGTGTTCGATTCCCAGTCAGGTCATACCGAAGACTTAAAAAATGGGACCCAATGCCTGCCTGCTTGACACTCAGCTTTAAGGGGTTGGATTGGGGTGTTAAACCACCAAATAGTTCCCGAGCTCCGTCACCGCTGCAGCTCACCGCTCCCCTCCATGGGGGGTGGCTCAGATGCAGAGATGAATTTCTCCAATGTGTGATGATGACAATGGGACTTTAACTTTAGTAGTAACAAAGGCCTCATCAGTGACTCCTGTTGCCTTATCAACATGTTTGTTTCAGACCACATCTTATTAGCCTCCTACCCCAACTCAAATTTCACAGCTGATGAAAGGTGAAACATCTTCAAGGAAAACAAGAAAAGTCCAGTTATTCCGACTATACCCTCAAGATTGCCAAGCCCTGGACCACTGAGAGTCTACACAAACTTCATTTTATACTTTTAGGTTTTTCTTTACAGCCTGAAATGTTCCTGACCCCAAAGCCACCAGTGGTCTACATCTATGGTTTAAAATATTCAATAGACTTTATTCATACATGTGTATAGGCTAGTTTTCATACGCAAGCCTATAAAATAAGACCTATATGGATAATTAAATCAACCATTTAAAATATATACATTGTCAGACAGTGTCATGTTTGTTTTTCAGATGCGCAAGAGGCGGAGTATCACAGAGCTCATTGACGAGGCTCAAACTATTGTTTCAGATCCCTTACATCACAGAAGAGTAAGTTCACTGCCACCATTCTTCCCATATTGGTGTAAAAACAACACAAGTGCATGCTTGCTTTTTATGGATGATGTTGAAGAAGCTAATCTGACTACCTGGCTGTCCTGAGTGACTTTTTCTTTTCTCTGACTTACAGGTACATCCAGAGGTTCCAAAGAGACCGGCTCAAGCTAGATACATCTACTTTAAAAGTAAATGTGCTAAGTTTCAAACAAAGCATCCTGAAATGGGAATGACACAGGTTCTTTGTACATTACTTCAGGAGTATGAGGCACTTCCACAAAAGGAGAAGGTGATTAAAATGAAGTTACTGGGTAAAATTCCTGTGATATGATCGTGAAGCTCTGAAATGATAAAGTTCTTTATTTTTTCAGGCCTTGTACGAAAAGAAGTATGCCCAAAAATTGGTAGAGTACAGGGAAAAGATGAGCAAGTTCTGGTAAAACGAAGTCTCGCATTTTAAACAATGTAGTCACATGGTTATTCAGATGTGTTCAGGCTAACTTTCCTTCTGTTTGATGTTTGTTCTTTCAGCCAAAAAAATAAGATGCATGCCCCGCAGGTGAAGATGGCTGCTTCATATCTAAGTGAATTCTCTTCAGTTTGATCTGACAGCAGATCTATGAATAATTTACATTTGTGTCTTTTTCTGCAGAAGACATATAAAAGGAATCCACAGGATAAAGACATCCCTGCCAAGCCACCTGGGTAATCCACACAACTTAACATCATTCTAAGCACATCTGTATGTAGAAACCCTTCTGTAGGGTTGGACCATTTTAGGTAATGATCTAATTGGAAATTTTCTGGCACAGTTTACAATTTTATTCAAATCAAGCTTCTGCACAATATTCAAAATGTACAGTAATACCATCAAAACAATAAAGATAACAATACAAAGACAAGAATTAAAGATAATAAATGCATTTATTAACAAGAAACATGCAAGTTTATTCTTTAAAGTCCAGTTATTACAAACGGAGAACTGGTAACACTATAATAAAAGTCCTTTTTTTAAATGTTACTTATTACATTATTAAGCATCAATAAAGTATTATCAACTGCTTAACCATATTATGTAATACATTACTAAGCAGACACCCCCTGGCCGTTTGTCCTAACCTTAAAGCAGCTTTCCGGAGTTTTCTACTTTCAGAAATTATGTGTGGTTTTTCAGAAATCCATAAAAGCGAGTATCTTATTATGTACTGTGATATAATATAAGCAATACATCTTATTTATTTATTTATTTATTTTTGCTAAGCACGCCCCCTGTCCCGCATGAGCTTCGTGCAATAGGAAACTGAGCGCTAACCAGAACTAACCAATGGCGTTAGACTACCACTTACTTGCTTCAAATGTGAGGAATCCCTCGGCTGATGCAGAGTTGATGAACTTTTCACGGACAAGAAAGTCTTTAAAATATAAATATATGAAAACACCTCATGACATGAGAATAATACTTGTAAAACAACATGTTTTAGCTCTGTTTGTTGGCTACAGAAGCACATTTATAAACAAGAAACGTGAAGTTGCCATCTTAAAAAATCAGAGCGACAGACTTTTTGTGTGATATGCTTGTTTGCCACGGAAAAGGGTAGAATGCCTTCTCCGGGTCAGGGATGAAGTCCTGCCTCAAATGGAGGAGTTTAAGTATCTCGGGGTCTTGTTCACGTGTGAGGAAAAGATGGAGCGTTAGATCAAGAGGCAAATTGGTGCTGCGTCTGCAGTGAGGTGGGTGTTGTACCGATCTGTCGTGGTGAAGAGAGAGCTGAGCCGGAACGTCCAAGTGGCTGGGGAGAGGGAAGTCCGGGCCTTCCTGCTAAGGCTGCTGCCTCCGTGACCCAACCTCGGATAAGCGGGCGAAAATGGATGGACGGGTTATCAAAGAACTTTAAGAGCCATCTTTGTCTTACCTTCAAAAAGTTAATTGTGTTTAAGCTAAAGTTAAATAAAATACAACAAATAAAATAACAACATTAAATAAGTAATAAAAGGAAGAAAAAAAATCAACAATTCTACTTTAAGGAAAGTTCTTGCCAGAGCTGTTTAGTCCCATGCCACTTCTGATTGGTGAGTTTGGCGAAATAGTAGAGAGGATGCATAAAATGGCTGACACAACAGATCCTGGGTCAGTTAGGAGCCCTGCAAAAGAACACGTTTTGTTCTCCTTTCATAAATGTCCCAACATGCTTCATAGCATACACACCAACACTCGCTTTCTGTAGCAGTGCAGTGCATCGACTTTAAATAGTTCTCACAACAGAATGATGGTGAGTTTGTTGTTGTCATGTTAACGTCGTATCCTGATACATAAAGCCTCCAAAATGTCACATATTCTTTCCGACTGAAAGGCCCTTCAGATTTAACCTTGTCCTTAGAAGTGCACCAAGCTTCAGTCGGTAATCAGAACCTGAGTGTGACTGATCAACCAAAAGCTCAAAATTCACTTTTCAGTCCCTGAATGCAGCATGCCCAAAAGCAATAATGTCTGACATTTTCCTTGTGGACCCACTCACCTTAGCAAAAACAGAGTCCTGGCAGCTCACTGCATTTATTGATGTTTTTGTATGTTTGTAGGAGTGGCTACAATCTGTTCCTCAAGGAAAGTTTTGAATCCATTACCGGAAAAAAAACACCCGCCACTATAAATTCATTGTCCCAGCGCTGGAGAGAGTTGAGTGAAAAAAAAAAGGCTGATTACAATAAGCGTTGCAAAGAGGTAAAAACATGCAGATTAACATCAGCTCCCTCATCAAAGGTAGAATCTTTCATTCCATAAATATATCGTAATAATTTGTATTCCATCTTTCCAGCTGAAGATGCAGTACGTTGCGGACTTAAACAATCATCTAAAAGTAAGTGAATTATACAAACTGGGTTGTAGGGATGCCGGCAGGTGTGTAATTGTTTTTTATTTTTGTTTCTCAGGGGTTTGATGAGAAGGAACAAAAGGAGATCATCAAAAGGAATGGCATCAAAATCCCCAAGATTCCTGTGGTAAGAATATCAGTAATGTAAAAAACTTTAAACAACCTTGTGAAAAGGGTTCCAATGGACAAAAGTCGGAATTTGTCAGGGTTTAATTAATATTCAATGGGGCAAGCAATTGGATTTTGGGAAAACGGATTCTGTGGATGAAATTCTAGTATTTGACCTTTTAGATTTTTAGTGTTTTTTGATGCATTCAATCTAGTTCCTAAATATCAAGATTTGATCCCAATGAAAAAATAAAAGTTAGATGCTGTGTGAAATATATAAACTGCCTGGCCATTAAAAGTCGCCCCCCCCAAAAACACCCGTCACACACTTATTTTATTTAACTGCCTTTAGCTGTGGCATTGTCTCGGTAAGCTTCTGCAATGTCACAAGTTTATTTCCATCCAGTGTTGCATTAATGTTTCACCAACATCTTGCACTGATGATGGTAGAGTCTGACTGCTGCACAAAGTTTTCTCCCGCACTTCCCAAAGATTCACCACTCTGCGGTGGCCAATCCATGTGTGAAAATTGTCTCATGCTCCCTGAACCACACTTTCACTCTCTGAGCCTGATGAATCCTGGTATTGTCATCTTGGAATATGCCCATGTCATCAGGGAAGATGGAATAACCCGGTCATTCAGTATATTCAAGTAATCAGCTGACCTCATTCTTGGAGCACATCCTGTTGCTGAACCTAGACCTGACCGACTGCAGCAAGCCCAGATCATAACACTCCCCCCACAGGCTTGTACAGTAGGCACTAGTCATGATGACTATATCACTTCATCTGCCTCTCTTCTTACCCTGATGCACCGTCACTCTGGAACAGGGTCCACCTGGACTCATCAGACCAGTTTTTAATAATGCGTTGGACAGTTCTTAACCCAAGATTGTTTTTACAATCTCCTTAGAAGTTTTCTCTGTTTGATGCATTCCAATGATCGGACACTTCTCAAACAGTTTAATTCCATATTTTAGTTCTTTTTAAAACACAAAGGTTTTGTTTGTGGCTGCAAACTTCGTCAGGCTGACGCTGATGGTGGTGTTACTTCCTTCTCCGAGAAACTAAAAGATGGAATTAGAATTTCAACACAGCAAGAACACACCAAAGACTTCTCAAACAGACTAACATCTTTTCCACGAACACCAGATGTGTCTTTCCGCATGGTTGTTCAAGAAATGAGAAGCAACTCATTGCACCAGTTGGGTGTAGCAATTAAAACATATTAATTGTGACCAATAAGATGCGATGATTCCATGTAAATATGAAATATCAATCTGATTGATCTTTGAATGTTTAATCAGACGATTCTTGGATTCTTTGCTTCTTCGGGGCCATAAACAGACTTTGTATTAATTCAGAGTCAGTATATAGTTTATAAAATTAATTTAATTATTTTTCCTAAACTAATATTTTATACATGACAAGTAGGGCTGCAACAACGAATCGATAAATTCGATGAAAATCGATTACTAAAAGCGTTGGCAATGAATTGCGTCATCGATTTGTTGTGTCGCACAACTCTTACAAAAGCCCCCCCCCCCCGCCGTTGCGCGCAGACCAGAGCAAGTCAGATCAGCGCGAGGGAGAGCCGCAGATCAGCGCGAGGGAGAGCCGGCAGATCAGCGCGAGGGAGAGCCGGCAGATCAGCGCGAGGGAGAGCCGGCAGATCAGCGCGAGGGAGAGCCGGTACCGACAGATCAGCGCGAGGGAGAGCCTGCAGACTTGCGCTGCTGCGAACCGGTTCTGCATTGTTGCGCAGCGATCCAGGCAGCTGCTTCCAGCGCACGGTCCATTCTCAAAGTGGCGCAACCAAAAAACTATAATTAGCACACGATCGTTCTTGTCTGCATATGTTCTCTATTTTCTGCCTATTTGTGCCTGAAGCGCGCTACTGCGGAGCTCATCACCTGTGCTGTGGTGTTGTCACCTCACGCAGCATCGAAAACGCACTCTGCGCTTTGCGGTCAGGAGATCCCTTTGATCTGCTCAAAAGTAACTGATGAGGTGAAAAGGTAAGAATCCAGGCAACAGATTTTCTGGAGAATTATGAGGAGATGCAGGAAGATGAGAGACAGACAGGATAGGAAAATAGTTAAATAAAAACAAGAAAACAAAACAAAGTGTTGAAAAGTAAAATGTAGGTAGATTTATCTCCACTACACGTTTTTACCAGTAAAAAACAATAAGTTATACACATGTCATATTTATACGTCTGATACAATTCAGGTCACCTTCAAAACTCAGTCACACACCCAGGGCCGTTTCAAGACATTTTGGGGGCCAAGGCAAAATGCCCCCCCATAACTGGGCTCCCCAGAAGCCTCTGTGTAATTCATACCCTCTCCAGGAGTATTAGTTATACAGTGTTTATAAAAGCCCCTCAGACATTACTGACATGTTCTAATATTATCAGATGAAAAACTAAATGATCAGACATGCTGTCTCATCTGCTTCTTTTCTAAACTTGCAAAAAGTAACAAAACCATTTGAAAGCCACTATTTGTGGATTCTCTGAAAGTTTCCATGGAGTGTGTGACAACTTATTTTTTCATTGATCCTATCGTCTAATCTCACAGCTGAAACAAGCATCCTTAATAATCTGTGCACAGGAAGCTTACCGATGCTGTAGGAAAACAAAAGGTATAATAATTTATTATTAATAAAACCTTGTTGCAGCACTAAAGCAGAAAAATGAGATTTTACATTAAATATGCAAAATATTTACATATGAATTGTTTTAGAGCCCTTTTATTGGCAGAATCTGATATTAATTTAGTTCTTACAAAAAATGGGTCCCAACATGGTTTGTGTGGCGTTGCCATAGTGTGACGTCATAGGCACAGATCCCCTGTCCTCTTGTTTGGAAATGGAAATATGATCACCCTACATTAAACAAACTGTCCACCCGGGCTTTTGCGCTGCACAGAGACGCTTCGCTGCCTATGACTGAACGTCAGTTGAGAGTCAGTCTCATGCAGACTGACCAATGAAGAGAGGGCCTCAAGTTAAGACCCTCTCCTCAATGGTCAGTCCACACGAGGTGGGTCAAAGGTTACTCTGGGCGGGTTTCGTGTTGTCAGGCATTCAAGTATTGAGTATATTTACTGCATATTACAGTAAAATATTCTGTATGTGACCACATTATGGTGATCCTCGGGTCGTGATGATGGAGCCCTTGAATATTGTTGCCCAGGGTACAACAAAGTGTTAATCTGGCCCTGGTTCCGCCGTCACATTCCCGCAGAAACTGGTTGATCACACCGGGGCCAGACTACTAGCATGTGGTTTTACAACCACAATGTCCTCGGAAGCAAAAACGCTTTTAAAAGGGAGGGAGGAGTCCTAACTGTTGCTGCAGGCGTGTTGTGTGAGAGTGCAGTTATATACTGGTTAATATATTTTTGGGTTCAGTTGCTTTCATGTGGCCTAATGTGAGTCTATTTGGGATCATTGGAATGATCAGCAGCATTTCTTGATGTGACTTTATGGCAGTTGCCCAGGGCATCATCACAAGGAGGATGGCATTCATTTACTTTTGTTTTATTTGGTATTTTTTCAGTCATTTTTGGAAATAGTGATCAATTTTGATTAATTCACAGCCTATGTTTAATTACATTTAAAATAAATGTCAACAGATGAGATCAAAGAAAACAGATGAGAATTGCCCTTAAGCTGTTTAACTTGGACCAAGCATTTTAGGTCACAGATAGATGTAGCTTAGGGTCTCTGTCTATACACCTTATAAGACAATTTAGGTGATGGCATGTTGTTTTTCTGCTACTGAACTGTTTTCTAATAATGTTGTGTTAAATAAAGTGAAGGAAGGAGAGAAATAACGTTTCCCTAGCAGTTTTTAAAAATTTCCCCATGTAATCCGATTAATCGATTATCCAAATAATCGTTTGTTGCAGCCCTAATGACAAGATATGAATAAGGAGATTTGGTGTGGTGGATGTGAGGTGTTGTGATGGAAGCTAGATGTTGTAGCGACCATTCTTTGTATCTGAGAAAAATTGTGAAATGTGGATGTAAAATAATTTGTTGTTTGGTGTTTTCAAAACTAGAGAGTTGTTTATTAAAAACAGCATCTGTTGTGCAGAGTCTACGCACCCTTAGTGTGGAGGTTCTCGTTCGATCCGGGGGTCGTGCTGGTCACTGCCGGTGGAGTGAACCTCTGATATCAGGAACCCATAAATAGCTCCGATAAGACCTGTCCAGTCTGAGATCCCTCGAGGTGAAGGCTGAAAGCTGGAATGCTTATTTGCATCTAAGGTTGATGTTTGCTTGGCTCTTAGGAAGCCAGTTGTCTGGTATGCCGCAGCGTTGCAGAGAGGCTTTGACAGGAGGACAAAGGAGAAGATGGTTTCAAAAATGCTTAATTCCCAAATTGGCCGGTTCGAGGGTCAGCAAGAATCAGAATTACTTGGGAAACAATTCTTGTTTTATTAAACTTCTTTGTTATGATTTCTGGCCAAGTTTGGCCAATCAGAATTTGACACATTTCTGAGTTTTTACCAACATCCATCAGACAGCCACGCCTTCCTTCAGATTCAAAGATGTTTTAACCTTAATATGTATCTTATTGTAATGTGTATGAGTGTAAACCACAATGATTTGTGATCTAAATGGATCATTGTAAGAACAACATTCATTTTAAAGCCATCATTGGTTTAAGCACAGGTTATTCAAACATTTCAAACATCTTGTTCATTCATCACATATGATTATTGTAAGCTTATGAGTTGTAAAAGTCTTGGAGTCTTCACTTGTTGAGAGGGAAGAATGTTGGCGTCTGGCTTTCATGCAGAGAGTGTAGGACCTTGGGAGAGAATGTTTGTCTGGATGTTTTGTCAACACGCGCTGAGCAGAACCTTCTGGATTTGGAAGGCCAAACAGAAAGTGGATTTTTTTTTTTTTTTTTTTGTAGATGAAAGGTTATTGTGTTGGTCAATATATAGGTGAAGTTTGACCCTTTTGGTACGTTACATGGGGTTAAATAACTTGTTGCCAGACGAAAGATAGTTGCCCAATTATCCAATACCATACCAATATTATTTCTAAAGCACGTTTTAAAACAGCCGGACAGCTGACCAAAATGCTGTACAAGAACAAAGCAAAAAAACAAAAACAAAAAAAAAAACGGCACATGAAATATGCTAAAGCACAGATCTAGACCAGAGAGAAGTGTTGGATCAACATACTAAAAACTCACTAAAACTCGTATCTGCATAAACATCCTATAAAGGCAGACCAACAGGAGGCTCGTACCTATTTGCTTAATTAAATCCAGGAGGCGACGTTTTTTTGGCCAGTGTACGTACCAGTAGTAATGATCAGAAATCTTTACATTGTTGACTGTTTTTAAAATAAAACAAATAATTTAAAACAAGGGTCTCTGATTCAGGGCCTAGCCTACATGTTTAGTTGTTTCCCTGCTCTTAACACACCTGATTTAATGGTTGAATCACCTGTTTAGCAGGTCATTAAGCTCATTGATGCCTGTTAATCCCCCACTGGTTAAACTCAGGTGTACTGATGCACAGCCGTCTCTAGAACATGCAGGACTGTGTCCCTCAAGGATTATGATTGGACACCTCTGTGTTAGAATTATCAGGGTTTATTTTTCTCACTGCTAAGAGGTAAAATCACCTCAAACAAATTATCATTTTTGATCTTTACAATATGAAGTCACTTTGGATAAAGTCTCTCCCCTAAAGATGAAATTTGTCCCCCATGTTTAGAAAGAAGAAATCATGAAAACAAAACGACCCAACGAGCCCAAGATGCCGTCTCAGTGAGTTTGGCTGTTGAACATCCATAAAGATTCATTTGAAACAAAAATCTGGTCCTCGATCAACAGGCTTTTTTCTTTTTCAGTTCTGCGTATTCGTATTTTGTTGGTGAACAGCTGGCATCACTGAAAAATGATACCAAAGTACGCAACGAGCACATGAAGAAGGCCCACGAGGCCTGGGAGGATCTCTCCATCAAGGCGAAGGAGCGTTATCGAGGCAAAATGCACGTAAAGTTGAGAAAGTACTCGCAAGATCTACAAATGTGGTTTAAGGTAATAAAGAGAGGAAATAAATGTTATCTCTGGTTGTAAATTAGAAATTTAGCTGTGAGTTCTAATTTGCCACTCGTTGCGTTGCTTGTGTAGAAACTGAGTCCGGAAGAGCAGGAGAGCTACTTGAAAGAAAACCCCTGGGTAAGTGCTAGAAATGACTTTCTTTTTATTTGTATCTTTTTACGTTTCCAAAAAAGTCTGAAGGTGTTTTTTTTGTTTTGTTTGTTTTTCTTTGTGTTGCAGAAATCTCGGTTCCTTGATAACGAAAAGATGGTTGCATATGACAAAAAGGAAGTACTGCTGTGCCAAGATTCAGTAAGTCTACATGTAAATGAAATGCATGAAAGGATCCTGCTGGGTTTGTAACATCCCTTTACGTTTGTGACACAGGACTCGGAGGACGAAGAGATGGAGATCAACAGCAGTGATGAAGAGGAGACTGATTTTGATTTCAAGGTTGTTTTGTCATTTGTTTTTCTACTTTTAAATGAGGTATATAATATTTGCATCAAAATGTTAATCATCTACTCATGATTTATAGGAAGATGAGGAAGAAAATGAGGAAGAAGAGGAGGGGGAAGAAGAAGAAAACTTAACATTTGATGTTTATTAGATGACAAAAGGACAGAGACCAGCACCTCTCAAAAGGGCATGATGGAAGTCTGACATAACCAGATGTTGAAGAAGAGATGCTACAGACTGTTAGGTCATCTACATGGTTTACATCATTGTGATCACACGTCTGAGTGACACAGTCAAGGTTGGAATAATTTCTGTAAAAATATAAAACAACAAACAAAAAAATATATTGTCACACAGAATGAGTATTTTTAGGCACTACTGTGGATTCCTGATAAAAAGACCTGTTGAAAACACGGAAACCCGAAGGGGTGCTGCTTTGGGTGTTATTTAAACAATTAAAGGGTTTTGCTGTTTGATTCTTCTCCATTGAACAAAATTACGAAGGGAAAAAGGCCAATGTACAGTAGTTTTTATTTTATTTTGCTAAGTTTTTATACATCTTCATAACTTCAAATTAAGCTGAATAAATGTTTCCACAAAGTAAAACAGGACATTTGTTTTCATTTTAGCAAGTCTGCATCTAAATGAAAAAGTATTAAACACTCAGTCTAACTTTAACAATGCTATTAAATAAAAAATAATTTCTAGGTGAAAAGTCCATTTAAATGCATACCTTTTACAGGTGTTTTGATTACAGTGTGACACGTTCAGTCACAGATTTTCAGTTTTCTAATTGAGATTTTGAACGCAGGGTTTTCATAAGCTGTAAGCCATAATCATCACAATTTTAACAAATACTTGAAATATCAGGCTTTGTAAGTAATGAGTATCTCAGTTTCAATTTAAGTTGATTTACTGAAACTTACACCATCTAATTTTTGGAGTTTGACCTGTATATTCTGGTATTTGCTCGATTTATCTTTTCGGCTGATAAAGCCCTTATTAAAGTTAACATCCGGGTAGACTGGTGTTATAATTAATTTAAAATGAAAATACATTTTAAGGCCCGTCCCCCCAATGGTTATAAATAAAGCAGCAGTCTAGTGAGGAGCCGCCCGTCGGAGGGGTGGCGCATCGGTGAATCTCGTGCGGCGATCGATTACTTGTGTCTGATCTGTAAAGATGGATGCCTGTCGAAATTGGTAAATAAACTCAATTAGGAGATTCGCGTGGCTGCTGCTGCTGCTGCTGCTGCTGCTTTATTCGCGGGAGAAGTTACACGCCACGGTAAGAGCTTTGTACTTCTGGTTGTTGGAGGTCTAAGCGGCCAGTGGCGAGGCGGACAGCCGCAGTGCAGCAGTGAGTTCGGAGACGAGAAGAAGCCGCCTCGCTCGCTCGCTCGTGCTGCCGTAGTAATGATGTGCTTCCTCAGCTGCGAAAAAACTCGGTAAACGCGTCATATCGTGTTTAACGACTCCGCTTGGTCCGGTTCGGGTTCCACGTTCAGCTCCCGGTCGGATTTGCCGCTGACTTTATAATTTAGTGCGCAGATTAACCGCTTCTGTTTCCTCCTGGAATTTGTCGATCTTTCCAGCCTATTCATAGCCCCGCTCTTTGTTTTCTTCAAGGTTCGAGCTAAGCTACTTTCATTGATGTGAAGTGTTGGGCTGTCGGTGTGTGTGTGTGTGTGTGTGTGTGTGTGTTCCTGTCTCCTGACTTTCTGTGTTATGTGTGGTTCGCAGGGCTTGTGAAGATTGGGAAGTAACTCCCAGGCTCCGTGTTCAGCGTGTAGTTAGTGAGTGTCTGCATCACACATCCAATGCTCACAGGCTGATTGGCATCCATTGTTTCAGCTGGGTCTCTGCTGCTAACCCACTGCTCCTGTCTCCTGCTGCAGCCCTGATCTGGCCAATGCTGGCTGCAGCTACAGTATGACCAAAGCAGCGTCTGCTCATCTGGTAGTTCTGGCAAATGAAAATGGAGGAGGTTTCAATGTCCAGCCTGGACAACAGCAAGCTGGAGGTAAACACTGACTGGGTGGTAATGCCACAGAGCAGGTGTGGAAATCCATCCACATCACGTCTCTGCAGGCTGTGCTGCAGAAGTCTTGGAAACAACCCCAGCTGTAAACGCGTACACAAATAGAAATGTTTCTCCTCCCTGGCAGGCCCTAGCGCAGGACATCCTGTCTGACCTGGTGGAGGATGCATGCCTGGGTCTGTGCTTTGAGGTCCATCGGGCTGTTAAGCAGGGATACTTCTTTCTGGATGACACGGACCAAGAAAGCATGAGAGACTTTGGTGAGCAGACCCGTCTGCTGAGATAGATGCTAGACGGATTGTATTTGTGCAACATTTTTCTAGACATTTAATACTTCCCACACCCATTCATACCCCAATCTGCAGATGGGCTTCTGTGTCAATTGAGCAAGTTGGGATTAACCTCTCAAACTTTCAGATTGACAAATGACTGATTCCCCCCCTGAGCCACTACTTGGTTTATATCTAAACTACAAATCAAAATGAAATAAAGCTGTCCTGCTGCTCAGAAGTTTGGGATAAGCAGTGTTTAAATCTTCAGCCTAAGGTTTGCCAGACTGTAACTACCTCAAAATGTTCTTTTTTGTTTCATTAAATCAAAAATTTCAAGAAAGTATTCAAAATTTCCGTTCAAATCTTCACATTTCACTCTGGCAATAAATCCATCTCTTTATTCATTTGCTGCATTTTCTTTTCAGACCAATTTTATGTTTTGTTTCTCTGAAAAACAGAAAATTTCCAATAGACTTGAGCAGTGGCGTATGTAAAAGTAGTAAAAACGTGTGCGTGAAGGCCTGGTTTTGATACTCAGAAATCGTGGACGAGCCCGGGTTGGACGTGTTTGGCCAAGTCTACAACCAGTGGAAGAACAAGGAGTGTGTTTGCCCCAACTGCAGCCGAAGCATTGCCGCCTCTCGCTTCGCCCCTCACCTGGAGAAATGCCTTGGGATGGGACGAAACAGCAGCCGTATAGCAAACCGCAGGTAAGTGATGTAGCTTGTGTAACCTCGGATGTTACTGGGAGACTGAAAATTACACTGAGCACAGTCCTGCTCAAGCTGTAGTGATGTGTTAATGTCATGTAGAGTGTTTAAAGATGTGGAACACTGAAAAACAATTTTTATTAAGTATTTCTGATTATAATCGGTCACCGAGTTTTTTTTTATGCAGGCTGATCATGAAAATGGCCTCCTACACCTATCTTCTACATTAGTTTCTGATAGAAAATAGACGTCGAAACTCTTAAGATTAGAAAATCCTGACAGATCTACGTCACACTGTCAATTAACATTCATGGACTCACTCATCTTGACTCACGACGGGGAAGGCTGTTGTTGGTTTAGCATCCAGGAAACAGCAGTGAACGTTTTGGCTACTAGAAGCTAACTATTAGCATTAGCAACTCCACCACACAGCAGAACTCATTCAGGCTCATGCTATTTGTGTAGATAAAACACCAACGTTGCAGAGTAAATGGTCCGTGGTAGAGTCGTGTTGCTGTTAGCCAATCAGATTAGAGATGTCCAAATATGAAGTAGTAAGACTCCAAATCCTGTCATTTTGAAGCTCTCCTGATGTGACAATATTCTGGTTCTTGAAACAGGTGCACCGGAGCTTTTCCTTCCCAGAATACAACTCACAAGCCATTAATTCCTACTAGAGACCCCTGCAAATGTGTTGATTAAATGGGCGTTCAACACCTTTAAAGTGTTTCAGAATGTTCTGAGCAGCGGGTAATGCTGTGTGTGTGTGTGTGTGTGTGTGTGTGTGTGTGTGTGTGTGTGTGTGTGTGTGTGTGTGTGTGTGTGTGTGTGTGTGTGTGTGTGTGTGTGTGTGTGTGTGTGTGTGTGTGTGTGTGTGTGTGTGTGTGTGTGTGTGTGTGTGTGTGTGTGTGTGTGTGTGTTTTCACAGAATAGTCACTGGCAACAACACCAACAACAAGTCAGAGAGTGACCAAGAAGATAACGACGACGTCAACGATAACGACTGGTCTTACGGCGCAGAAAAGAAAGGTGAGTCTCCGGTGCTCCTAGAAACATCACGTAAAAGTCATAACTTGGATATACGCTTTAATCCAAACTGTCTTTCATTTGCAGCGAAGAAAAGGAAATCAGATAAGGTGATTGTTATTAATCTATTTAGTTATAATAAAGGATGAATTTTAGTCTTGACTTGTTGACTTTTTTTTTTTTTTTTTTTGCAGAATCCAAACTCGCCAAGAAGATCGAAATCCTTCAAGCATAAAAGCAGTGAGTGTTCACTAGCGTTTTTGTTGTTCTATAGAATAAAAGCTTATTATATTTTTGCAAAACAACTGTAAAAACACAACAAAGCCACCCACTTCGCTACACTGGATCCATTACAAAGGCGTAAACCGTAAAACACTTTCTGACAAAACCTGTTGTGGAGGATGATCATAGTTAAATGTTTGAAGGTCAAGTTTAAATATCTGAAATTGTTCTGTTCACTATATGAACATTCTGACTTTGGAAAGCAGGCATCAATAAAATAAACAACTACTCGAAAATATGTATTTTTAAATCAGGTAATTTTCTAAAAGTGATTAACCAAGTAATTTGCATTTTAAAAATCTGAGGTCAAAAGATGAAAAAGAAAAGGGCTGAAAGCGAGAAAACAAGTCTTAAGTTCTAATAACAGAAAAACACATTTATTGTTCTCCTTCAGAAGTCTCAACTTTAGATTGAGTATGACAAAAAGAGAGCTGTATAAAGGGGAAAAGAGTGGAACAATAAACCAGTTATGTTTTTTTTAGATGCTTTTACCTCTTTTAGAGTTGTGCCTACACAACAAAAGCTAAACTTTAGATGAAAAAAAATTCCTTCATCCTCACAATCTTCTCCTTCTGTGTTTACAGGTACAGCAAGTAAAGCCAGTCAAGATAATGAAGCCCACGCACCACCCAAAGACTCCTACACTGCTTCTGCAAGGCCAGTGGGTAGGGGGTCAATGTTGAACATAGCTGTTTGTTTCAGTGTTCCTTTGATCCTCTGATGTGTTGTTTCCTCTAAGTGACTGATGGTTATGAGCTCCTTTAGAGCTCACCTGTTCTAATATGTGCAAAAATCCAAAAGGCTCTGAGACGTTGGTCTGCAGGGAAAAGCACTGCTCAAACAAAAAACTGAATACTTTCTTAAAAAACTGACGATGTTCGTGCGTTTTTGTTTGTTCTGTAATTTGCTGGATGCTGTATGCAAAGCAGAGGTGTGGACTCGAGTCACATGACTTGGACTCGAGTCATTATTTTAATGACTTCTGACTTGACTTGATAAAATCTATAAAGACTTTCGACTTGTCTTGGACTTGAACCCCAATTACTTGCGATTTGAATCGACTTGCATCTGTCTTACTTGATGATGACTTGAGCATATTTGATATTTTAGCACTAAAGTGGCACGACACGGACATAAATCATTCTTCGTTCTGGGTTTGATCTTGTTCTGCTGAATGCAGCAGCTCTTTGTTTATAATCAGTTTCAGTTGCACTTCCTGCTTGTTTCAGCAAATAAATGAAGCTTTAAGAAGTTTTATTTCTGGAGTTTATCATTGTCATTAAATTGAAGTTTGACAGATGACTTGATTATGACTTAAAAATTCAAAGTTAAGGACTTGGACTTCCACATCATTGACTTTGGACTCGACTTGGTTGTCTTTGACTTGGACTTGACTGGAAAGGCTTGTGACTTACTTATGACTTGCAAAACAGTGACTTGGTCACCTCTGGTGCAAAGGCTTCAAACCAAATTTTTGCTTCCAAAGGTGCAGGACCGTTGGTAATCTTTTAAAGTAATCTGGATTAATCTTCCTTCACAAAAGGTTTTTTATCATCTGATTGTCATTTTCTGACCAGTTCCTTTACCGGACAATGAGAAGAAACATCATCTCTTAAAAGTAGACAAGCTGAGGACAAATTAGAAATTTAACTCTTAAAAAAATCTTGTTAACATCAGCAGAACGTCATCTCAATCTTTCAGCCAATCGACTGAAAATAGCCTTTTTATAAATCTGTCAAATTCCATTGTCTTTGGTGTTTTCAATGAATCCACCTAAAGAACTGAAGCAAATCCCACACCATACAACCTCAACCCAGTTTATTTAAACACTTTTATGACACGACGTGGCTGCACAGAGGGCAAAATAGAAAAACATTCAGAAATGAACATTAAAAAAAAAAGTTACATACCAAACACTACAGTAGACAAAACCCGAAACTAAAATCGGGTGATAAGGCAAGTTAATAGGGAGCCTAAGTCTCCTCTCCTTCCACTGCTCATAGGTCCTCAGAACAAAGGGAGTAAATGCAAATGAATGAGGCTATAAAAGCTGTTTTCTAATCCGCTTTGACTCACCCCGGCTTTCCACTGGCCGTGGAAGCGGTCACGTAACGTAATAGCGCCGTTTTACTCGCAAGTTCGTTCCCAACCAGGAGTAATTCTGACGCGAGACGGGATTGAAAGTGCTCCATGGTAGTCTAGTGAACTAGACCAAATTTTAGTTTTGCTAAGTTTAGTCTAGGAGCTCTCCATTGGAACCTCCGCAGCCCCTAGCAGCATTCTGGCAGGCCAATCGCAGCTCTCTACAGGGGTTTCAAATTGATAGAGGGTGGTGATTGGTCTACAGTGGTGGACCAATCACAGTGCTCTATCGGCTTTGTGGGTAAATTGGGCCCTCTATTGGTCTGGTGGGCGGGGTGATGCGACGGAGTGGAACAAGATGGCGACAGCTCGTTTGAAATGGCTTTTACATCAATTTTGGGCTATTAGGACTTGGGCTTTATTAGAATCAGAAGCAGGTAGATGAATTTAAGTCCTTATTTATAAAAATTATGTATTTTTGCCGCCTTCAACAGCGGACTGCCTCATTTACCAACACCCGTTGAGGTGAGTATGTCACGTTGTTCAATGTCCAGTAACGTGTAGAAATCATTTGAAAGACCGGTAGAACCCGCCCCATGACTGAGAACTGTCAATGGAGTGTTGCCTGACTAAATAACATATTTATTTAGTCTGACTTGCCAGGCTAGTTCCACACAGCTGATCCCGTGTTGTCACAAAATCACAGAGGAACTACCAACACAAAGCGTGATTTCAGAAGTCGTCACACGATGATAATCAAGCAGAAAGACAGCTACATGTATCAAAAAATGTCTGGGGTTTATTTTCTTTTCTGTTTACATCGGTTACGGAGGTTATAATCAGAAATGACATGTTTACTTGCATGCGATTTTAATTCTGAAAGTTTCCGGATGTGTTTTACACTGCTCTTGAGTTAGGCTTCATGCAGAGTTTGATTTGTTTTTGGAAGCACCGTGCGTAAAAAATAAACTTGGGACGTAATGATAGCGTGCCCACACTTCTGGGGTGCGTTCAAAACGTCACACTTTGCTGCAGGTGGAATTGAGCTCATCCACAATAATGGCGGCATATCGGCACGCAGTAAGTTTCGCGCCGCTTTCTCGTGCGGTGAAAATGAGGTGTTACTTCCTGAATCGAACACAATTTATTCTTTAATTTAAATGAAAATGTGAGTTTCGACTGTCTACTTTGAAATTTGTTAGCTTGAAAAAATTTGTAAATAAAATGACTACAAATCAGACGTCCCCGCAGAATCTCACGTACTGTACTGACTACATGTCCAGATTGTTTGCTTTGGTTTTCCCCACGTTTAATGCTCCTGTCATACCGGAAGAAAGATTTGAAGCTCGCTAAACTCACAGCCATTTTCTTCTCCGTGTCTGGTTTGATGACATCAATATGGTGAGATACATTTGTAGTCCTATACTTCTTTTCACACAAAACCTATTGTAACTTTTGCCACCGTTCAAAAATAAGCGTTTTCATGGCATGAAAATGTGTTTTTAAAATTCACTGACATCATAATGACTTGCATTCATTTTTTCGTTTTTCCGGGGAGCCCGTAGTTCGGAAGTAGATGGAAGTGACTTAGGCTCCCTATAGCAATGTCAATAGGCAAGTTTTAAAATCCTTAAAAGATGGGGACTTTTTGACAACAAGCGCTCAATCCATGCTGGTTGTCTTTGTAACCAACTAACAAAATACTGAAAGATTCAAATGAACTTGTTCTTTTTTTTGTTAAGTTGTCTAGTGTTGCAACAACAGCTAATAAACCTTTTTGGGGTTTTTTTCCTTCTGAATATTTCCAGCTTCGAGATGAGTGGCCATCGAAGACGGACACACACACACATACACTCACTCTGAAAATGCTTGAGTACAGAACAGAAACTGTAAAACAACTGACAACGTTAAAATTCTCCAGAAAGTCCAAAAACTCTTGGTCACTTTTGAAAAAATCAATATTTGAATAATGAGACTTTTTATGACAGTACTATTTGGGTTAAAGGCATTTAAGTGGTTGTATTCTGTTTTTAATTTACATTTTTCTCAACTTTAAAAGGCCCAGGAATCTGCTCGTGTAGGATAAGAAATAAATAAAAACAAACCTTCCGGATCGCTTCTTTTGCAGCGTCCTATTCAGTGAATTTCGTCCCGTTTTTCTAGTCTAGAAACACAAATACTCAAACAGTATTGATGTAATTAGGACTGGATTCATAGACGGGTGTTTATATGATGTGTTGTTGTTTTTCTGCCTCAGGTATGATGGGTCCTAGACGTCGAATGGACAACCAGGAGAGTCCACGTATGTTGATGAAAGATGAGACATTCTCTCAGTAATGCACTTGGCCACAAACACATTCTTTTATCATTTGTGTGTAGACAAACACACAAGGAGACCAGTGGCACTTCAGCTTTGGTTCTTTATGTTGTCAAACCAATGGATGTGGATGTTTCTAGGTGACGTTTGGTGTGTTTGCTGCTCAGCAGAAGCAGCTCAGAAATCCTAGTCTGAACTGTTTTAGTCGCAGAATCATTTTACCAAAACTGTTTTTTTAATTTTACTTGTGTTTAAATTTCAGTCCTAAAAATGACTGTTTATGTATATTTTTTCCCCAGAGAAACTGATTTAGTGGTTGAGCAGGAACAACCGTTTCAAGCGCAACAATCTGCACAAGCAGTATTTTGTTTGTAAAACACAGAAAAGCTTAGACATTAGGTAAACTCAAATGTCCTCACTGTTTTTATCACATACCTTAAAAATAATGTCAAAGACAATCATGATGATGGTTTGTCTTTTGTTTTCATTCGGTCAGGGTTACACGAGCAGCTCTGTTTGTTTTTCACCTGTGAAAACTTGTCAGATAATGTTCAGGAAATGAACGGTTAATTGTACAAGAAAGCTGCAGAAAGCAGGTTTTTTTGTTTTGTTTTTGGTGGATAGATCAGTTTGTTTTCTAGCATTCAAATATGTCTTTGTATCATGTTTACATTGTAAAGGGTTGCAAATGTCTGTGGTGTGAAGTGGTAGTGTAAATATTCTAATAGTTGAAATGCTGCTATCATGACTCAGTTTGTTTCATCAGTCTAGCATAATAAATGATTTCTTACCTGTCACAAGACTTTGGGCTCATGAGGCGCTCGTCTGACCACCAGAGGGAGCGTTTGGTGAATCCAATCAACCTGTTTTAAGGGAAAACCTACTGAATGAGTAGGTCACATTTAGATTTTTATCAAATTTGAACAGTTTAAGTTAACCTAAAAGAAAAAGTCTGCACACCCTTTATTAACCTCAAATTCTTGTCACCCAAAGACAAATGTCTCCCAGTAAAATGAAGCGGCTTCAAGCAAACTTCAAAATAAAACTTTAAAAATGTTTGTTTTTTCTGGACTACATTATCTTTTTGGCACGTCTTATGAAAGCTGAAATAAGCAGGTATTTTCTGAACAATAGTTTTGCTAGTTGGTGGATTTTTAAGAATAATAGTAACTGATTCTATTATGTATCAGTTTAGTTTTTAAAAATGTTAAATTATACATTGTTTTGTTCTAATAAAGCAATTGTTGCCATAAAACATCAAGAGTAGCCTAATTTAGTTTGAATTAGAACAAAACAATTAAAAGACATTAGGGGGAAACTGATTATTTCTAAATGGTAATCAAGGTACAGCAGTAATAAGTAATAAGAAACATTTCGACTTCCAGCTTTCTTTTTCTGTTTGCATAATGCCTGTGATTACTTCCATTTAAGAAAGTGGGCGTGCACTAAGGCAATGTCTTATAAAGGTCACATCTCAAAAATAAAATGCATTCATTTTAATGAGAGAATATTAACCGGTAAAATATTTTTCTTTGTGTTTTCTGAAAAATATGTTTTGAAGTTGATTGAGCGCCAAACCCATGAACTGATATTTCCGATTGTCCTGAAGGCAGCATGTTGGTGTCGCGTGTGGGCAGTTCAGGGTACTTTAAGTCGCTTCAGGACTGTAGTTTGTGGTAAGTCAGGCGCTGTCAGCTTTCACGGTAGCCTCCCGGTGAAACAGTGGAGTCTGTTGGTGCAGTTTATTCGTATAAAGATGGGTGAGATATGACAAGCGTCCACCGCTCCGTGTCTACAGAAGGAGCAAAAATAAGGTAGGAGGAGATCCCGGAACTTCAGTCGCTCTAGCTAACATTAGCTAGCTTTTTGTTGACAGTGTGCGTTGCTGTCAAACCCGGACATCACCTCCGCAGCACTAGTGGTCGGTAACGACCGCTTCTTCTGACTTCCTGCGCGAGTGACGTCCACTCACCAGCTTCCTATCGTACCTTGTTTCGTTTGAAGTTTCTGTCACTTTTAAAACAAACAACTTGTGGAGTTAGAAGATGGCATCAAGAGGGGGCTTCCCAGCTCCCCAGATGAATCCGAATGTGAACCCCATGAATGTTGGCCATGTAGCGGGGATGAGGATGCCGCAGCCCCCGGTGGGTTACAGCCGGAGCATGAACAACCCCCAGTATACTCAGGTTTGGTTTCTTTTTAATTGTGTAAACACATTTCATGATGTGGAAAATATAAAACTAATAATTATCGTTAATAAAGCTGGTCATTCTGACAGCTTGTAATGACTAAAACAATCTCTACATATTAATAGAAATCAATTTATAACCCATAAGAATGTGGGTGGTGCTTCCGCCTTTGAGAAGTCTCTAGTTACTTCCTGGCATCATTTTAACAAATACTTTTTTAGAAATGCGTCTCCCCATCACTGAGATCCTTTAAAATATACTATTCAAATACGGTTAAAAAAAAGTTACATTCAGTTAAAAATGATCGATGTCACGTGGTTGCCTTTGGCCTCTTGTCAGTTAGAGAAAAAGTTTATCATTACCACCATCTGCCCATGGGCAAGCCTGCATGCATATATTATTGCAGCGTTGCCTCCATCTGCAGCGTTGTGTGGTGTAGCTGACAGGCAGCAACACATTCAGAGATCGTTGCGTTTCTGCTACACAAGAATTCAAACCAAACAGTATAAAGTTTGTGGAAAAATAAAATAGTGGAGCATAAAAATCCACTAAAACGCCTAAAACCTGCAGTGATTTATTTTGCATCCTGATATACATCGACAAATATAACAAAAATATTATTGTGATAGGATTTCCCCTGGCTCTTGCACATCTATAATCTTTAATTCTATGTTTTTTCAGCCTTTTGTAAGCAGTTTTTGCAGGGCCCCACTGATGAGCACAAGGCCTCTTAAGTGACGGGTGTGGCCTTTAAAAACTTTATTTGCACGGCTATGTGCGAATGTAATAACCATGTGAGCAGTCTCAACATGGGTTAAGCTGCTTTTATTGTCGACAGTCCTAATGTCTTTTTTTGGATCGTTTAAGTAATGGTAATAATAGAGATGCACCGATGATGCTTATTTGTGATTTGTTTTAATGCAGTTGGTTGCACAAACTCAATTATGTTCCTGTGTCAAAATGCAGTTAGTTTTTGGAACTACATAACCTGAGATGTTTGCTGATTGTTCACTAAAGTAATTTATAGTTATAAGTGAAACTGATAGCATTTCCTACTCATTAATTTAAATAACACCATGTAAACAGCTTTTTCTGTTTGTGTTAAAATGTTTTTTTTGTAAAATGCATAAAAAGTAAACAAACCACTAACTAAAATGTAGCTTTGAACAAGAATCCATGTTTAACAAGGGGTGCTTATGCATCTGAGGTGAAAGGAAAGTAATAGTAGTCATTTTAAGCATAAACATTTTTGGAAGATTGTTTACCCATGCCTCATGCTACTACAAGAATAGGTGTGTTTCCTTTACCAGAACTTCAGGGTAAATGCAGCGAGGGGGAAACTGACCGGGAGAGCTGAAGGGGCGGTCCTCTTAGCTGTTGTGTCTCCATTTACAGTTTGGTTCTTGGTTGGTTGGTAAGGAATTTGCTAAAACGTCAGCACATTGCGACCGCTGTGTTGTGAGTTACATCATTGATTGGTGCAAAACATGCAGACCGCACCAAAAGCAGTGAACAAAACATCACTTCCAGGCTCAGGCATCATGGCTGAAATTCCAGCGCCCCCACCCTGATTTCCGACTGAGTTACAAACAATCAGCAGCATTCCCACTCATCTACTGCACTGGGCCATTTACCAGGCCACTCCAAGTCCCTACCCTTGATCAGGTACTCAGAAGGTTCCTGAAAATGGCCATTTGGGCGGCCCGGTCAAGTAGAGACACGTCTACCCTGAAGTTCCGGTAATGGAAATGCCCAGTTGTTTAATTATCTAATTTATAGTTTAAAATACTTTTTTTATATTCTAGTGGAAATAATTGCAATTAAAAAAAAAACACAGCTTCAATCTTCCTCCTCCTACTCCAGCGCCCTGGGATGCCACTTGGCAGAGTAGCAGGCCCCATGGGGTCAATGGGGGGTCAGCTTCCTGGTCCTTCCTATGGCGGTGGTAACATTCCAATGCGACCAGGCATGGGATCTCCAAGCATGGATGCCTCCAGGAAGCGTTTTCTTCACCAGCAGCAGCAGCAGCAGGAGACGATGGGAGGCCTGAGGAGAGGGTAAACTGTTGGGCCAGTTTTGTGACCCTAAATTACTCAGATAAACATAAGTGAAAAAAATACTCAGTTTATTTCATGATACAGAAAAGAGCAAAAGTCCACAATAATAGTTGGTTGTTAGTTTTAACTGTTTTTGCACACTTTAGCTTTAAACGTGTCACGATGAAATGTCATGTTTATTTAAATTTCACCTTCAGGCTTTCATGGAAATCAAGTTGCTGCTGCAGAAATGTCAGATGGGCCTGATTTTCAAAACCAATGAACATTTCCAGATTAGGACAGATGCAATAATGGACTAATCAAACTCATGGGTTGACTCTGAAGTACTGCAGAAGGGAGAACTGAGCAAAGTACAGCTGAGCGTCTGTGGACATAAGGATACCAGAATCTCATGACCGTCCTTTGCTTTCTAAGCTACCAACACAAGTGACTATTTTAGACTTCAAACTGCCTTTGAACACACCAAAACCACAATGTGACGCAGCCTTTATAGTCTCATCCACAATGGGTCTGTTGTGCTCTGAGGCTTATTTTGTAACAAGTGAGGATAATTGAGCCACTTTGCTCAAAGCTTCATCCAAATGTTTGATTAAAGCTGTTGGGAATGACGCCATAAAGAATTTAAACTGAGTTATTTAATTAAAGAAACAAAGGCACCCTTGTGAGCTTAGTGGCAGTGATAAGTGGAAACCTCAGGGAGATTTAGTGAGGAGCTGATCTTATCTGAGATTGTCTTATCACACTGTAAAGTAGTCCACAATTCTCTGATAATCAAAAATGACCTTTTAGTCAATCTTCTATCATGTATTTGTGCTCGTCCTTGAGAAATCGGTTATGGAAGGAATGATGGAACCAAATTTTCTCTTTTTTTAATTTTTTGAGGATTTAGTTTGTTGTGGGTGAGTGTTTGTCAAAACTTAACTATAGTTCTATTTCCTGTGGTTTAGAGCCAAAAGACGCAAGATGGCTGACAAAGTTCTGCCACAGAGGGTAAGGTAAATGTAGTTAAGGAAAGAGCTGTGAGATTAAAAATCTCATTTACATTTCAAACAATCCATTTCAGATATTAGAGTCCACCTAATCTCAACTTTTAGTTTTCCTTTTCTTCAGATCCGAGACCTGGTCCCAGAGTCCCAAGCCTACATGGACCTCCTGGCCTTTGAGAGGAAGCTGGATCAGACCATTGCCCGGAAGCGCATGGAGATTCAGGAAGCCATCAAAAAGCCCATCATGGTATCTCCTTGTGTTGTGTTCTTCAAAGGAAAAATAAAATTTCCAAAAAATTTTTTAGAAACCCCAAAAACTAATGAAAGAAAACAGTTTAATCAAATAATGACAAACGTTAACGCATAAGTCACTCCCGGACTTAATCAACCCACACTTCCTGTTTGAAAATGTGCCTAAAGGAGGTGCTGCCTGGTGGACCAGGAGAGCGGCGCTCAGTCAGTGACTGACAGCACCCCGTCCACCAATCACCCCCACACGCAATCGGAGTTTCTCTGTCGGGGAAACGAGCCATTTAGAAGCGCACGCATGCGTGCACACACATTCACACATACATATACATACACACACACACACACACACACACACACACACACACAAGCTGCCACCTCCTTCACCAGAAGAAAGAGAGGAGGATGTTTTTTTTTTGGATGGTCTTTTTAAGAGGCAAGTGGCTCTGGGCCATGTGGTTTTGGATCGGCTCGTGTGGGGCACAGACTCGACTGCTTCTTTACTCCTCAGCTGCAGTGGAAGTGACTTCACACTGTACTGTTTTAGCCAATAGCAAAGGCTGATTCAAATTCACAGTGGAGCACAATTTTAACCTGAAGAGGGCGCAATGCTGACGGTTTTAGGCAGAAATTTTATATTTAATACAAGTTGCACTGAAATGCTAAAACAATTACTACAGCCCTATTTGACACTAATTTATACAGTTTATCAGAAAAAAGTTGATTTGGGGGTGTCTCAGTCTTTAAATGATTTAAACAACCATTTCATGTATATTAAGGCTAATTTTTGTTTTAAAATCACCAAATCGTGTTCTCCAAGTTGTTTGGAGTGCACTCTTTTTGCAATTTCTGATATTCATTCAGTTAATTTAAAGATGTAGCAAAAATAAAAAAAATGTCTGAGTTGTTTAATCTAAGGGTGTTCATCTGATGTTTTAGTTTGTAGAACATCCTTTTCAAATTAAACATGGCTGATTCCAGATCAGACTTGCTATTGACAAAGATTTTAATTATTTGCATCTGGAAATAGTGGCTCTGAACCCTAATGTAGACAAAGAAACTCTTAAGTTAAAAAGAACACGTTCTTAGGGTGTAAAAGTAAAAACTTATCCATCAGTTGGATGGTACAAAGATGAAGGTGGACAGATCAACTATTGAATCTATTCTGAGAAAAAAGGACATGCCAGTGAGCCCAGTAACTGCTATCAGATCCACCTCTTAAAGAAAAAAAAAACTGAGCAGGGTTGACTTTTCACAGCAAAGAGAAACATCTGGTATAGGCTGACATCAGGCGTTGGTGGTATAGTGGTTAGCATAGCTGCCTTCCAAGCAGTTGACCCGGGTTCGATTCCCGGCCAACGCAAGTTTCTTTTAAAGGTTTTTCTGCAGGTTATATTTACAACGTAACTCCTTTGATTAAGAAGGGACCACTGTACAGCGAAGTGGAGTGGATGTTACAAACATCGCTCTTGTAGCCTCAAATGGAACTTTCTCTGGTTGTTGGTGCAACTGCATACAGAGCAACATGTTCTCAAGCTGTGGGAGTACATTTTCGTGGGGAAATGGTGATTAAAATTCCCTTGGAATGTCCAGATAAACTGCTAAAAGAAACAAAACCTCACCATGCAATCCAGTGGCTATGAGCTGCTTCTGGTATCTCACCAGATGTTGCACACATCATCGTTTCTACATGAGGAAGCTAAGAAGAAAGGACATGCCAGTGAGCTCAGCAACTGCTGTCAGATCCACCTCTTAAAGAAAAAAAAACTGAGCAGCGTTGACTTTTCACAGCAAACTAAAACATCTGGAATGTGCCAACATCAGGCATTGGTGGTATAGTGGTTAGCATAGCTGCCTTCCAAGCAGTTGACCTGGGTTTGATTCCTGGCCAATGCACAATTCTTTTAAATGTTTCCCTACAGAGGGACAAATAAAGACTTATTCTGTTCTACAAGAAAAAAGTTCATTTGGAAATTTGCTACGATTCACTTTGGAAAAATGAAACTGAGATGAACTTCAGAAAGTCTAGAAACTATCACAGTTCAGTGTTAAACAGTGTGTTACCACGGTTGTTCTTAGCTGCGGCTGTTAGCGGATGATGCGATAGGAGGCAGAAGCAGCCTGATAAACGTGTGACATAAAATAATCTGCTCAGATTGGGTCAGATGCAGTGAAGGTGACTGGATGGCCTCTATCAGCACTGATAAAGAAGTTCAAAAGTTTTTCTTGACTTAGGAATGAAAGAATCTGCACCAACTTTCTCTTTTCATGTGAAAAAAAAAAACTAACAGCAGAAACATTCATGACTGCAAAAAAACTTTAATTTGGGCAAAGGGTTTAAATCCACCTGTGACTGTAAAGGATTTAGAGCAAAACAGGAACATTATCTATTGGTATTACTTTTCTGGTGAACAACGATTTGATTGAAATATTTTTGTTCGTTTCTTGCATGACTCAACAAATGCAAAAACTAACAGCAGAAACATTCATGACTGCAAAAAAGAAGAGAGATACTTTACTGTGTTAACTGTTCGGAAAAGCAAATACAGCACAGTCCTGTTAAAGCTGCATTCGGAGTTTTCCCCTTTCAGAAATGATGTATGATTTTTCAGAAATCTGTAAAAGTGATTATCTCATCATGTACTGTGAGAAAATGTAAGCAATACGTCCTTTATTTATTTATTTATTTTGCTAAGCACGTCACCTGCCCCGCAGAGCTCCATTCAATAGGGAACTGAGCGGTGACCAGAGCTTACCAATAGCGTGAGACTACCGCTTATTTGCTTCAAATTTAAAGAATACCTCGGTTGATGCAGAGTTGATTAAATTTTCACAGACAAGTAAGTCTAAAATATAATTATATAAAACACAACATGACATGAGGATATTACTCGTAAAACAGCGTGTTTTAGCTCTGTCCGCTAAGAAGCACATTTATAAACAAACGTGAAGTCGCGATCTTAAACAAACAGAGGAATAGACTTTTTGTGTGATATGCTTGTCAGCCACTAGATGGTGCCATCAGATAAGAGAAATACTCCGGAAAGAAGCTTTAAGTTATGAACTTTGTGTGCCACAGAGGACAATTCGTGTTGAGTAATGACTTAGGTTTACGTTTTTATTTTTGATTCGAACTGAACCAAGAGCATACTTAAAGCTGCTTTAGCAATTTTGCAGAACAATCTAGGTTTTGAACGCTAACATGTTCACGGAACACTCACCCTTCCCCTCCAGTATTTTACCCGAGATGCGTTTGCTGGAACCGGAATCCTGTTATTACAGAGAAAACTAGAGAGCGCTAAACACCAGTTACTGTTTTTTAGGTCCAAACGTCTTTTGTTGTCCTTGACTTCAAATGGTGTTTTTCTTTTTGGGACTCTGGTAGTTTGTCCTAAAGTTGAAGTGGTAGCAGCCGACTTTTTCTCCTTCTCTGATATTATTGAGCAGCAAAACTCTCACATCAGTGGTGTTCTGTTGCTAACTACATGATTGTGTAATGAATGGAGGACACACGGTTTGCACCGGACCAACAACCGAATGGTCCAGTGGTTGCTTTTGGTCTGAAACACATTATTTGCAAAGATTTTTAGACAAATGCGAGAAAACCACTTCATGAAATTTTTCTGTTTTTTTTTTATCTTTAAAATATTTTTATAGTTGTTAGAGCACTGTTGAGGCATGAAAAGAAGAATTTTAAGCTAATTTAGTTTTACAAATTTGCCATTGTAGCTTTACTTTTAGCTAATTTACTGTAAACTGTTTGAACGTGTAAAATGTGAAGTTCCATTGTTGAATATATTTGAGTTGAGTAGCAAACGTGTTGTTTTGGTTTTTGTGTCATTTAATGTCTAGGGCAGGGATTCCCAAAGTGTGGTGCGCGCACCCCTGGGGGTGCGCGAGCTGCCACTAGGGGGTGCGCGAGGTGAAAAGTGTAATGGCTGCGGAGCTCAGAGAAGTCTGTCATGTGTCACTATTATTGTAGAAACTCATTTGTGGGTGGGCCAAAGAAAAAGTAAGTGGGCCCAATAAATGTAATTGAAAACAAGTATATTTTTGCGCGCGCGCGTCCTCCACATGTGCCCTAGCTTCATAATAACAATGCGCCGAGCTTCAGCACTCTGGCCTGCGCACGCCGATATGTTCCGTCGCGCGCGCGTGTCCTCCACATGTGCCCTAGCTTCATAATAACAATGCGCCGAGCTTCAGCACTCTGGCCTGCGCACGCCGATATGTTCCGTATTTGATCATTTTTAACGGTGTTGGACGAATCTGAAGGTGGCGAGTCATTCTGGCAGATTGTAATTAACACCTGTCTCATGCAGGTGTTCTGACATTGTAAACCTCACACACAGAACATTGTGGATGTAACAAAATAACAAGAAATGATTCCCATTCAGGCTATTGACAGCGCGCTGAAGATCTGAAGTTCAGAGTGCGTCTGTCAGAGGTCAGACGTGTTCCAGCGGAACCACGGCTCACGGGTGCACATGTGAGCACATCTGGGCTGGGCAGAAGTTTAAATAGCGCCAATAACGAGACGCGCGCACACACACAGATTCAATAAGCACGCACGCTGCTTTAACTCTGGCGCGCCGTCAGACTGAAGGCAGAAATGAACGCTGCCTCCACCACGATAAAAACTTTTAAGAGGTTATTTTTCATTCAAGGTCAATTAAGATATTAGCTTCTGGGATGAGTCGGGTCCGCTACAGCCAGTGACTCCTCATGAACCTGACCACAAGTCCTGTTACTGCAGCATTTGCTATTCCAGTCCGCATGGCAGCGGATCGCAGATTCAGCCACACCATAAAACAGCAATAAGTCGGTCTGAGGTAAAAGTGAACATCATGGCTATATCTTGTCCCCTATTGACATTTGATTACGCACAAGTAGGTGATCAGCTCAGGTTTACGCAGAGCAGAAGGAAGGAGAGCGCTCTGGCCGCACAGGTTAAACGTTCCTACTTTAAGAAAACCGTTAAATTGCATTATTTATGTGCTACCTGGGCACTCTAAATATTTATTTAAAATGAAATCAAAGGAAATTGTAATGGTATCGAATGTTTAGTATTTACTATTTAAAAAATGAAAGTGATGGGGAATTTTTTTAACCCTGTCTGTTTAGCTTGACATCTGATATATATATATATATATATATATATATATATATATATATATATATATATATATATATAGAGAGAGAGAGAGAGAGAGAGAGAGAGAGAGAGAGAGAGAGAGAGAGAGAGAGAGAGAGCCATGCCCCGATATGTGTGTGTGTGTGTGTGGGGGGGGGGGGTGCATCGACATGGTCGGGACATAGAAGGGGGTGCGCGGCTAAATAAGTTTGGGAACCACTGGTCTAGGGTGATGAACCATATGATAGGTTAGCATCCTTTATGAGGTTGTTTGTGCTGCAGGAAAAGAACACTTTTATCGATATCTGCCTTACCCCTCATGAGCCCTTGCGTAAAATTTGCAACTGACCTCCAGTCTGGTGTTTATTAGGAATCATAGATGGATGATGCCATCTGTTCCTGGTAGTTCACATTTTAGGAGATTTTTAGAGACCTACATTATATGGGAACACCAGCTGTCATAGCTCAAATGGGATGTCGTTACAACCCCCTGACTACTGCAACAGAGGGATGTAGGATGGTATGGAAATCTGGTCAAAGCTAACGCACAGTAGCATTTTTAGCCACTTTATTAACTCTGTCTCATCCAATGGTGAGGCAAAGAACAATCTTTAAAGCTCCGAGGCTTATCAGTCGCTTCATCGTAATATACTTGGTCATGTTTTGTTGAAATAAGTGGGACACAATCTTATTTACTTAAAAGCAGACATAAAGTCAAGTCAAAGCCTTAAATCCCTCATCATTAAGCCTGGGTTTTAGTTTTCTACATCAGGTGAAATACAAGACCGGGTCCTCCATTGATGTACAGTGGTCCCTCGCTATAACGTGGTTCACGATCTGCAGTCTCGCAATTTTGCAAATTTTGTTTTGTGCAATTTTGCATGTATTTTTTTAACAAGGAATTGTGTTCTGCATCCAAAGGTACCAAGGTTTGAACTTTGACAGTATTTAAACAAGAGAGAAAGGTGTGAAAATGTTAATGCCTGTCTGAAGTGTACAAAGTGTGTAGTGAGGGGTTTTACTGCCTTAAAACATTGCAGAGTTGTGCTGGGACGAGCACGTCTGCGGTGGAGAGGATAGTGGCTGTGTCAGCGGGAGCGCGCTGTGCCATGACTGGAGCACATTAGTAATCAGCGTTCCTGCAGCTTTATATGCAGGAGGAAGAGACGCAAATCTCTACAACGAGAGCCTGAAACGCTGCCGTTAGTGTAAAACATGCATGCGTGCTAGAAATAAAACTGTTGAGAAACAGACATTCTGGTGTGTTTTTGTGTGTGGGACCCCAATAGTAGCTGCGTACGTTACAAACATCTATAATCATTGTAAAAAATGAAGCTAACTATTTTGCAGATTTCCCCAATTGCTGGTTATTTTTAGAATGTCACTCCAGTGATTACCAAGAGATACTTTACAGCAACCTGAAAGAAACTGAGCAGGGTTGACTTTTCACAGCAAAGAGAAACATCTGGAATAGGCTGACATCAGGCGTTGGTGGTATAGTGGTTAGCATAGCTGCCTTCCAAGCAGTTGACCCGGGTTCGATTCCCGGCCAACGCAGGTTTCTTTTAAACATTTTTCTGCAGGTTATTTTTAGAACGTAACTCCTTTGATTAACAAGGGACCACTGTGCAGCGAAGTGGAGTGGATGTTACAAACTTGTAGCTCTTGTAGCCACAAATGGAACTTTCAACATGTTCCCAAACTGTGGGAGTACATTTTCGTGGGGAAATGGTGATTAAGATTCCCTTGGAATGTCCAGATAAACTGCTAAAAGATTCAAAACCTCACCACGCAATCCAGTGGCTATGAGCTGCTTCTGGTATCTCACCAGATGTTGCACACATCATCGTTTCTACATGAGGGAGCCCAGGAATAAGGTGGATATGTCAGGAGAGACACCCCGGTTTATGAAGACAAAACCAGCACAGGCACAAGGATGAAGGGTGGACAGATCAACTATTGAATCTGTTCTAAAAAGAAAGGACATGCCAGTGAGCTCAGCAACTGCTGTCAGATCCACCTCTTGAAGAAAAAATAACTGAGCAGGGTTGACTTTTCACAGTGAATTGAAACATCTGGAATGTGCAAACATTAGGTGTTGGTGGTATAGTGGTTATCATAGCTGCCTTCCAAGCAGTTGACCTGGGTTTGATTCCCTGCCAATGCAGATTCTTTTTAAAGGTTTCCCTGCAGAGGGACGAATAAAGACTTATTCTGCTTCTACTAGAAAAAAGTTAATTTGGAAATTAGCTACAATTCACTTTGGAAAAATGAAACTGAGATGAACTTCAGGAAATCTGAGAGAATTGAGAAACTTTCATGATTCAGAGTTAAACACGTGGAGTCAGTGTGATACAATGGTTGTTCTTAGCTGCGGCTGTTAGCGGATGATGCGACAGGAGGCAGAAGCAGCCTGATAAACGTGTGACATAAAATAATCTGCTCAGATTGGGTCAGATGCAGTGAAGGTGACTGGATGGCCTCTGTCAGCACTGATAAAGAAGTTCAACAAGTTTTTCTTGACTTAGGAATGAAAGAATCTGCACCAACTTTCTCTTTTCATGTGAAAAAAAAAACTACAGCAGAAACATTCATGACTGCAAAAAAACTTTAATTTGGGCAAAGTGTTTAAAATATTAGGTAGCCTGTGACTGCAAATGATTATATCTTCTCAGGTGAACAACAATTTGACTGAAATGTTTTGTTCTAAATGAAATGTTTTTATTTTATTTATTTTTTTTTATTTTTTGCATGACTCAGCAAAAGCGAAAGCTTAGGATCTACATTTCCAACACTTTCACTCCCAGCAAACCTGACGGCGAGGAGGCAGAGAAAGTGTCCTCGTGGGAGCTGAGAGTGGAAGGCAAACTCCTGGAGGAGGTAAGAGGGCGTCTGAATGTTCTTGCTTTGTCTCACAATCGTCTCAATGTCTTCTGGCCCCAAATGTTTCAGCCTGTTGTTTTTCTGTAAACTTCAGTTGGCCTGTGTCCTTGGCTCAGACCACACAGCCAGATGTGTGTTTGCAACACACACACACAAGCTCATGTTGAAATAGAGAATTGAAACCACTGGCCGTTGCATACCATGAGCTGATATTCCTCCCCTCCCTCCATCAATTCCAGCTCAGCTCATTGTGTCATCTGGGGCCACGGAAGATGGATGTTTTCTTCTTCTTTTTTTCCTGCTAATTTTTTCCCTCCTGCTCGTTGGGTTTGAGCATGTGTAGGAGCTCCACATGGAGCAGAGGCAAAAAGAAAAGGGGAAGGAGTGAAGGAGGTCGCATTGAGCAAACAGACTTTGACAGGGCCGCGGGGGGGTGGGGGGTGCAACAGCTTTTTCTACTCAACAGTTTGGTTCCTCACCCCTGATGTGGTCAGAGCTAAACAATGCAGCCCCAGACGAACTCTGCACAGCAAGGGAACACTCATGGTTATGTGTTTCTCTGTCTGTTGTATTTTCGTGTTTTCTGTGTTTTCAGCCTGGAAAGCAGAAAAGAAAGTTCTCCTCTTTCTTCAAAAGTCTTGTGATTGAGCTGGATAAGGAGCTTTATGGACCTGACAACCACTTAGTAGAGGTATGACAGGAGGAGGCGTGAAACAGCCCCGAACACTGTTGGTTAGGGTTAGGATGCTGTGTGAGCTCACACACAGTTCTATTTTCAGGACTTGACCAAAATGACTAAAACTTCCATCGTTTCTCGGCACAAGATGGTTTTAATTTAAAACTTGACATGAAGATGGCATTTAAAGGTGTGTTTTTATTGGTTTCTTCTCCAGTGGCATAGAATGCCCACCACTCAGGAGACAGACGGTTTCCAGGTCAAAAGACCCGGAGACGTGAACGTCAAATGCACTCTTCTGCTCATGCTGGACCACCAGGTACCTCCCTGCTAATAACACTGTTCTAAACCATCTGCATTATTTGACGATTTCACTAAGCTAACCTTGTTCCAACTTTAAACCTTTTGTCAGCCCCCTCAGTACAAACTGGACCCACGATTGGCCCGTCTCCTGGGCGTGCATACGCAGACTCGGGCCAGCATCATGCAAGCTCTCTGGCTCTATATCAAGAACAACAAGCTGCAGGACAGTCATGAGAAGGAGTACATCAACTGTAACCGCTATTTCAGACAGGTAAGCTCCCACTGGGAAGGGAATGAGACATGCTGGCATCATAGAAATGAAGTTTTGCTTGTTTTGTTTTCTATCCAATGTAAATATCTTAAATGTATCAATGAGCACAGTTTAAGTTTTACAACAAATTGATGTTAAAACACCAATAAATCAAATCTTGAAATAAATAGTTGACACCATCCAACTAATAACTGATCAGCTACATTATGACCTCACTTTGTCCCACTAAACCAGTTCTGATCCACTGGCATATGCCCTCCAGTCCCATCTAACCATTACAGTAGACACGTTTACATTATTGGAACTTCCAAGTAGTTTGACCAGACCTTTGTGTCATGCGCGTGTCTCCATTTCACCAGGCTGGCCAGATAGGACCATTTTCTGGGCCATTTCAGATACCTGAGCTGGGGTAGGTACTCGGCTGGTAGAGCCGCTGAGCGGGCTTGTTTTTAACTCACGCTGATTGGTTGTATTCGCCAAATAACTGGCCTTTTCAAAAATGGGAAGAGTTGTTGGTGAAGATGAGTGGAAGTGAAAGAAAGCAAACAGCATTAATGCTGCTTTGAAATTGCAGTTTCTGAAGGTTCAACGCATATAATGCAGTGGAAATCCCCCACAACGCCATTATCCACACTGCTTTGTCAAAAACAGCTTCTTCTGGTCATTGAACGGCACTTTTTACTTCACACAGCTGCTCTCCCCGTCCCCTAAACTCCTAAAATGGAAACAGGACTCATGTAGTCCTGGTCTTAGCTTTAGAGGGCTGGATATGAACTCTGATGGATTAGTTATCAGTGTTTTTTAACATCACCTGTCTTAAGTGCTAATGCGGTTTAATAAAATTGTGTTCAGATCTTCAGCTGTCCACGCATGAGGTTCAGTGAGATCCCCATGAAGCTGGCGGGCCTGCTGCAGCATCCTGACCCTATTATTATCAACCACATCATCAGGTAGGGTCTCATCTTACAGCTTCAGACAATCTCTGCTTTCAGACACACAGTGTCACCACACTTGGTGAATAAGGTTCATAGCTGCTCCTACAGTTAATAAACACAGATGTACGTAGAACCTTAGAAACACTTTCTATTTGGTTCTGAGCTGAGATAAGGTATAAACCCGTCCTGTAGTCACCACCAACTCCTTTGTTCCCTGAGCAGCGTGGATCCCACAGACCAGAAGAAAACAGCCTGCTATGATATTGACGTGGAGGTGGACGACCCTCTGAAAGCTCAGATGAACAGTTTTCTGTCCTCCACCACCAACCAACAGGAAATCGCTACTCTTGAGATGAAGGTCGGGTCTAATCTGGATTCATACTAAAATGAAACGAGCCTGTAGAAACCTGAAACGTCTTCCTTTGTTGTTTATGTTCAGATTCATGAAACAATTGAGTACATCAACCAGCTCAAGACTGAGAGAGACTTCATGCTGAGCTTCAGCAATAATCCACAAGAGTTCATCAAAGACTGGCTGAAGTCTCAGAGCAGAGATCTGAAGGTAAAGAAATGTCTGCTGCAACTACCATGTTATCGTGACTCTTTTGTCTTATTTTAGTCCCTCATTTCAGGACAAACTAAATAAAATGAAATGAAGTTGAGTTAAATAGCAGAGACAGGGTAAAATGAAGTTCCTATGTTTTTTTTTATCTGATTAAATCAAGTGTTTAGATCTTGACTCGTTTAGATTTCCTTTACGGCTTAGACGGCAAAAATATTTTAGTTTTCTGAACATTCTCCTTAACCTGGAAGTCAGGTTTTATTGGGTTTGTTTTTTTACTCCTTCGCCATAAGAGTTCAAATCTGTCCCACTGGAATCTGCAGTGTTTACTCATCATTAAATGTTGCTTAAGGTGATATTCATTATGGGGATTACAGCATTCTTACGTTTGTTTACATTATATAATGTGACACAATAGCACAGAACTCATTCTAACATATTTAGCCAGTAAACGGATGCACCTTGTTGCCGGCATGTGCTCAGAGAGCTAATCAGGAAGCATTCTGCTGCAGGTGGTGGAGGGTTGATCTCCTAAAGCGAGCCGAAACACGTCTAAAGATAAATGTTCCAGCCAGCAGTTAGAAATGATCAGATCAGAAGGATCTACATGTCTGGGTTCCTGTCAACACAGATTTCACCCCACCTTGTTTTTTTTAAATTTGTTTAAGAAGTCAAAGCTGTCCTCCCTCACCTGACATGGTTCATGGTTCGTTCAGAAGCCACAGCTTTGTTCTGTGTTCCTGTAGCTTTACAAACCTCCTGAGCCTTAAGCAACATCTCAGCAAGATGCAGTTGTAGATAAGAAAATGAAAGGCATGTTTGGGGCATCTTGTTGGTGTTGTTGTGTTCACTGTTGCATTTCTGTTGAATCAGCTGATGACAGACGTGAGCGGAAACCCAGAGGAGGAGAGGAGGACCGAGTTCTACGAGGCGCCCTGGGTCCCAGAAGCAGTGGGCAGATACGTTTACTCCAAAGTAAGTGAAGACAGATCCCAGAGCTCAGAACAGCACATTTTAGTCATCTGTATCTGAACCAGAGGTACTCCTTCTCCGTTTCAGGTGCAGCAGAGAAGGCAGGAGCTGGAGCAAGTTTTGGGGATCCGACTGACCTAAAGGCCAGATTCCAGAGGAGTTTGCCTGCGTTTGCTTTTGTTTAACTGGAATAGAGACAGCCATGATCGCAGCTTAAGCCATACTTATTTACTAATGGGACCAAAGTGATGATTTATGTGTCCTTTTGTAACGTGTTTGCCTTGGATGGTTTTTCATTTGGAGCCTTTTCAAATCATTTTTACTTTTTTGTCTTTTTTATTCTTTTTTTTTTTTACTCGCGGTACAAAATGCTGAAAACTGTTTGAACACTGGTCCTGTAAAGGATTCTGCTTTCCCACGCTGATGTTTTGTGTGATTTTCTAAAAGTTGTAACATTTAAATGTTGACAGTGCCTGATGTCTAAAAAATATCCTTAATCAGTTTATCCCATATATATGTAGTTGTACTACATGCCTATTGAAATGTCCTTGAAGAGTGTTTGAATCTATATTTTATGTAAGTTTTAAGATAAACCCTTAAAACACTTTCAGGTCATATTTTTAATACATAAAAACATCAAATCAGGAAATACGTCATGCCTGTGGTGATTTATGAGAAGCTGTTTTTATACAGCCTTCTTTGTTCCTCTGATCTTTAGCAGCTCTTGTTTATATGTTGAAGGTTTACATGTTTTTTTTATTTACTTTTTTGTTTGAGGACCACAAAAATGAATTTTCACAGCCTTTGTAGAGGTTTGCTATTGATTATAAACAGGAATGCAGCTGTGGTGTCAGATAAAAAAATGGTGTGTGTATGGGGAAAAAGCTTTTTTACAAGCAGTCTTATGAAACATTCCGTGTATTTGTGCCAAAATGTGTTTTGTGAAGTTGATTAATTGAATTTGAGAAGTGTGTAGTACAAGTACTTTTGTACAGCTTCCGTGTTTTGCATGTTTTTGATTCAAAAGCTTTTTTAAAAATCTTTTTTTACATTTGAGGTGTTTTTCACAATAAATATACTTGCAAATGTTGGTTATTTTCTATATCTGAAACAGAAACCTACATTACATATACGTTATATTGCACTGAGCTATTGAGGTGTGTGCTTGGATCAGGGAGCTGTGCATGTTGAGGCTGGTCGCTGCGCTCAGATGCTTCACGAGGGCAGCAGTTCCAACAGGAATGTCTGGTTTTACTCAAACAACGCTCCTCAAATAAAGCCCGGGACTGATACAACCAACTGTCTTTAGGAAGCCGTGTCTCAGCTTGTCTGGTGACTCTTGTTTAATGCTTCAGACGTGGTATTGGCTTGTGTGGCAGAAAATCAAAAATAGTATTTTTAATTGTTCTATAATGTGTACTTCCTAAAAATGGCTGCAGGGGGCAGTGTCGTTGTTTAAAGTTAAAGCTGTTATAGCGAATCTGCAAACAAGCTAGGTTTTGAATGCAAACACGGTCACAGAACACCCACCCCCTCCCCTCGGGTATCTTCGCTGGTTCACCGGAACCGGAAACCAGTGATGCCAGAGGAAACGAGTGAGCTCTAAACACCAGTTGCTGTTTTCTAGCTCCAAACATCTTTTGTTGTCCGTGACTTTAAATGGTGTTTTTCATTTAGGGACTCTGGTAGTTTGTCCTTAATTTGAGATGGTAGCAACCAGTTTCTCCTCTGATATTATTGCGCAGAGAACCTCTCACACTAGTGGCTAAATACGTGAGTGTGTAATGAGTGGAGGACCCAGAGAAGTGTGGCAGTTCAGTGAGACTGACAACTGGATGGTCCAATAGTAGCTTTTGGTCCGAGCCGCGTTATTGGTGGAGGGTTTTAGAAAAATGCAAGAGAACCAATATAAATGTATCTATAGCCATAATTCTAAGAAGGTTGTTAAGTGACATGAAAAAATGTTTTACGCTAAACAGGACACCCTTTAGTCCTAGAACATCCCCAAGGTGCTTTACAACACAATCACTCATTCGCCCATGCACACCCTGGTGATGATGAGCTACAATGTAGTCACAGCTGTCCTAGGGCTCACTGACAGAAGCAAGGCTGCCACCGGTCCCTCTGACCACCACCAGCTGGCAATGTGGGTTAGTTGTCTTGCCCAAGGACACAACAACAGAATGAGCCTGCACTTAACTCCTCTGACACATGGCTCTAAATTGACTCTGTTTGTCCACTGGTCTTTTCTGTCCACTGTCTCCATCACTTCCTGTCCACAGGCAGAAACACACTACTCATCATGTGAGAACCGTGGCCACACCAAAGCTCCTCGAGTTTCTCTCCCTGGAAACGCACCTCTTGGATCAAAAGCTTCCCTGGCGTGTCACCTGCAGCGCTGCAAGAGAGTGGAGGCGGAGGAGGGAGGAGCTTTCAGCAGGAAGAAAGGACTGATGTACCTGTACCTGTCTGAGAATGACCTCACTTCCCTCAGCGTACAGTATGTGTAAGCTGGTATCACTCATGTCTAAACGGGGTTTATACCCTCTTGTTTGTTTAGCTGTTTTGTTATTTTTCTTTTTACAATATTTGTTACTGATGTTCGTCATGTCAGAGTTTCAGTTTGCACTGAAATTCTTTACCCTGACTCATTCTATTCAGCAGAGCCCTGCAGGAACTTGAATGATGTTTATAAGCATAAGTCAAGATAATAGATTTAGCATTGTGAAATAATCAGCCTGCTGCAGCAGAGCTAATCAGCTAGTTAACTAGCTTGAGTCTTATTTCGTTTTAGGCAGCAAATCTTCTCTTTTGGGTCAATGTCAACACAATCAGCAGGGTCTTGTATGCATCTAGGATTGGAACAATATTACATTTAACTTGTACCAAGTTTTGTAACTTGTGACATGTTTTGTAACTGTACCCTGTAATTCATGTTTTGTAACATGAAACTTTTATTTATATCTTGCAAAAAAACATCAATGTACAAGTTTCAAATCACAACTCTCAAAACACAAATCTCAGTCTACAGTTACAAAACTCAAGTCTACAAGTACAAAACATTTTGTCCAGGAATCCAAGACTCATGATTGGCTGGTCAGACAAAGGCTGTCATTTTTTCTTTGGGAAGGAAGCTCAAATTGGGACTAAATGCTTTGTACTTGTAGACTTGAGTTTTGTAACTGCAGACTGAAATGTGTGTTTTGAGAGTTGTGATTTGAAATTGTTTTCTGCAAGTCACGAAATGAAAGTTTCATGTTACATGTACTTGTCAAATGTTATGTGTTACAAAACGAAAGTTACGTGTTACAAAACTAAGGTTACAGTTACAAAACATGTTACAGGTTACAAAGCTTGGTACAAGTTACATGTATTGTCCCAATCCTAGTTCCATAGTCTTGCAGGTAAAGCTGCACCTCAGGACTAAGAAACTCAATATTTTTGTTATTTAAGTGTTGTTTTATGTTAGATTTTCTATCTTATTTTTCTTGTACTATATACATTATATTATTGTTGGCCTCATAATTGCCGATGTTGTCCATCATTGCCTTGCAAACTAACATGTAGCGATGGTGGCAGAGGTGCCTGCCTCGTAACCAGAGGGTTGCAGCCAGGTTTGCACCCCACTCAGTCTGTCACGTTGGATCCACTTCACCTTCTCTGCTGCTGCTGCTGGTGGTTGGAGGAACTGAGGGTTTCTAGTGTGTATTGCAGCTCCACCTGTCAGTAATTCTTGGGATATTTGTATTTTTTTAACCTTTATTTAACCAGATGAGTCGATTGAGAACTCATTCTGATTAACAACGACGATCTAGCCAAGAGGCAGCAACAACAGACACATAAGTAGCTTTACACCAAAGAACAACAGATAAGATTAAAAAGATAGATAAGATTAAAAACAGAAAACATTTAGACGTAAAGACTAAGGACTGTTTTCATTTACAATATGTACAAGCAATCAAAACATACTTAAAACAATCTTTAAGTACTCAGAAGCACGTTCATCAGAAACTATTGATTGCAATTAATTATTGAAGATAAATAATGGAATGTGGATAGTGAGCTTCAGTGATTTTTGCAGCTCATTCCAGTCATTGGAAGTGGCCAAAAGAGGTGCAAGCTTTGAGAGTACCCATAGAGATTAAGTTACTGGAACGTAAAATGTGCTGGTAGTTGGAAGTGATGAGTAATGAGCGAAGATATGACGGGGTTCTACCGATGATTGTTTTGTATATGAACTGATACCAATGTAACAACCTGAGGGAATGGAGCGATGGCCAGTTAACGAGTGAGTAGAGATCACAATGATGAATAGTGAAAGGTTACCAGTGACGAAATGGATTGCTGAGTAATAAATGACATTGGGTTTATGAAGAAGTTTTTTGAAAGCAGTTATATAAATGATGTCACCGTAAACTAAGATGGGAAGAATTGTCATTTTGACCAAGGTTTTCTTTGCAGAATGAGCCTAAGATATAACTTCTAAACCACGCCACAGATGCTTGAGAAAGCCTAGATGTTTGAGCCTGCTAAGGGAAAATGTTATGGTCTACAAAGTCAAAGGCTTTAGCCAAGTCAACAAACAAAGCTACACAATATTTCTTATTGTCAATGGCACATATGATGTCATTTAGCATTTAAGTGTTGCAGAGACACATCCATGACCAGTTCTGAAGCCGGTGAGGCTGACTAGCGCTGTCCCTCTGACTACCACCTGCAGGCATTGTAGGTTACGCAGAGATCTAGGATGGAATGATAAGGCTTTATAGGGCCAATTCTGAGCACTTGAACCTGGCCTGAACCATAAGGTGAAGTGGCCTGGGTCAGAAGCAGAGACATGCTCTCACAGGGTTGTATCGACTCTAACCCCTTCATAATAAATGTAATTACTACCTCTACATGCAATCGCAAGAAAAAATACTAGATTTAACAGTTTTATAGCTCTTATAGCAATGAGATTTGTGTTTTGATGATGGACAATAAAAGTAAAAGCTTAATGCGTTATTGGATGTCAAGTTAAAACAACATTGTTTAGCCTATTTAGGCCTGATTAAATTAAGCAGTAGGCTTTTCTTAAACTGAGGATGAAATGTAGCAATTGTTAGCCTGGCAAGCCAGAATAAATAAATATATTTATTGATTCATTGAAACTTTGCAAAGCAAGAATTTGGTCTAGTTCACTAGGCAAAGCAATTGTGGCTGCTAGTGTTACATCTGGGCTGTAGGTTGAGTGACCAAGATCCTTTTCTGAATCTGACTTTGATCTTTATTTGGTTTTGACTGCAGCAAAAGCAGCAGAAACGCCTGTCTCACATTAGATGTGGCCCGTCATCGTTGGGCAGGTATAGACAAAAATAAGATGTTTCATTGTTTAATCATACAGTTCCCCCGCATTTGCACCGCGCCACCCCTAGGGGGTACTACTGCTTTAACATCTCGCATTTCGTTGATTCGCCCACCGGAAGTACAACTGCTCTGAAGCGGATGTAGACTTTTTAAGATGGAGGTGGAAGTCATGGAGAATGTAGGTGGAATTTTCTACCGTTTTGTTTGTTTTATCAGAAACTTAGATAAGAAACATGGTGTTTGAACTTTAACGCGAGGTTTTTTCCTTTAAACGGCGATGAAACATCAATACCGTGCGGTTTTTGTGTAAAACGGTAGTGTTGCTGCTTTTATAAACAATGAATGCGGTCTGTGCTGCCGGTTTGCTGTCTCATTGTAGCTGAGCATGCAAAAAAACCTGCCAAACACGCGAACATTTCACCTACTATCAACCAAATTTTCACATGATTTGACTCTCATAGTCACACGGGTCATCTATTTTAACGTTTTACATACTTAACGTGACATTTTCAACTAGTTAGTTGTGATAAAGTCACATGGGGTTAGTCGAGTTGTGACATTAGCTAATGCTAGTTGGCGTTATCACTGGGAAGGAAACACGAAAATGGTTGTTTTACTGAAATGGATTTCAATTTTGGCCTGACATCACATGGTAAAATATTGTTGAATCAATTTAAGAACACCAATCAATGAATATGAATCCATCTTTAATCCAGTTAACGGTTTGGCTTGCAACAATCATTTAGTTTGCTATGAATTGTGTATCAACTACTGTTATACATGTTTAGGATTTTAAGACACTGACTGGAGTATTTGAGAAATATCAAGGTTTAGTTAATTGACATTGACACGCAGAATTAGGAATTTTTGTTCCATTTTGACTTAAAAATTGATTTGGTAAAAATGAGTAAATTGTAATGTTCTGAACAAGAAAAAAAAACACTTGTTTTAGTTCACAACTTCCTGTCTAAGTAAAATAATTTCCTCAATGATGTATAAATGAAGCAGTTAGTTTTAACACGATACCTTTAAAAACAACACTAAAGGAGATGTTGTACTTCCCTTTTAAAATATGTTTAACTGTTAACTTTATGAGAACGGATTGCTGTGTGGTTCTTCTGTTCTACTTGGGAGTTTCAAATCCTCCACAATGCTTGAACCTTTATGGATTTTTGTCAAGTTTTTAAAAGTTAAACAATCTGAAATGATTTCAGCTGGTTTATGTGTCACTTCAAACTACACTGCTATAATTATCCATCCTTTTTCTTCCACTTATCTGGAGTTGGGTTGCGGGGGCAGCAGCCTAAGCAGAGAGGCCCAAACTTCCCTCTTCCCTGCCACTTGGGCCAGTTCCTCTGGGGGAATCCCAAGGTGTTCTCTGGCCAGCCAAGAGACATAATCCCTCCAATGTGTCCAGGGTTTTCCTTTCGGTCTCCTTCCAGTTGGACATGACCTGAAAACCTCACCAGGGTGGCGTCAAGGAGGCATGCCAATCGGATGCCCAAGCCACCTCAACTGGCTCCTCTCCATGTGGAAGAGCAGCGGGTCTACTCCGAGCCCCTCCCAGATTACTGAGCTTCTCACACTATCTCTAAGGGCCCAGCCACCCTGTGGAGAAAACTCATTTCATTATTTCGGTCACTACCCAAAACTCATGACCATAGACTCCGCTCTCTTCACTGCGACAGACCAGTTCAACCTCTGCAGATGCAGCACCAATCAGCCTGTCGATCTCACGCTCCAGCTTTCCCTCACTCATGAGCAAGTCCCCAAGATACTTAAACTCTTCCACTTGGGGCAGGACCTCATCCCTGACCTGGAGAAGGCATTCTCCCCTTTTTCGACTCAAGACCATGGTCTCGGATTTAGAGGAGCTGTTTCTCATCCCAGCTGCTTCACACTCAGCTGCAAACTGCTCCAGTGAGAGCAGAAGGTCATGTTCAGATGAAGCCAACAGGACCACATCATCTGCAAAAAGCAGAGGCTCAAGCCGTAGGCCACCAAAACAGATCATCTCAACACCTTGGCTGTGCCTAGAAATCCTGTCCATAAAAGTTATGAACAGAATCTGTGACAAAGAGCAGCCTTGGCGGAGTCCAACTCTCACCGGAAACGAGCCTGACTTACTGATGGCAATGCGGACCAAGCTCTGCCACCTGTCATTGGGACCTAACAGCCCGTATCTGAGGGCCTGGTACCCCATACTCCCGGAGTACCCCCTACAGGGCCCCACGAGGGGCGCGGTCAAACGCCTTCTCCAAATCCACAAATGACATGTAGACTGGTTGGGCAAATTCCCACGCACCGTCCAGGACCCCCTAAGGGTATAGAGCTGGTCCAGTGTTCCACGGCCAGGACGAAAACTACATCACTCCTCCTGAATTTGAGGTTCAACAATCCATCAAACCCTCTTCTCCAGAACCCCTGAATAGACTTTACCAGGAGGCTCAGGAGTGCGATCCTCCTGTAGTTGGAACACACCCTGGGGTCCCACTTTTTAAATAGTGGGACCACTGCCCTTGATGTCCACGCGATCAGCCAACACTACCCTACGACATCCAGAGCCAGAATTGTAAGTCGCTTTGGAAAAAAGCGTCTGCTAAATAAATAAACATAAACAGAGCCTTAAGGAACTCCGGGCAGGTCTCATCCACCCCCAAGCCTTGCCACAGAGGAGCTTTTAGACCATTTCAGTGACCTCAGCACCAGATATTGGAGAGCTCAATCCAAAGCCCCCAGACTGCTTCCTCACTGAAGATGTGCCGATGGGATTGAGGAGGTCTTGAAAGTACTCTGCCACGTTACATTTGGCTCCTGTTGTCAACGAGCAAACATCTACATCAGACCTTCTTGTCTCATTTTTAGATGTTAAGATTAGTAGCTCGTAAAACCCTGACTGCAACCTTTCATGTCTTATGAACAAATGTGATCAGTCATAATGAACTTGGTCACAAGTTCTGATGAGATGGAAATCTAAGTTTGAAAGAAACGCGTGATTGAATCTAACAAGTTTTCCTTCACCAGATGGACGTGGTGGAGAGTAAAGGAGGATCCGGTCTGAGACAGTACTACTTGTCCAAGATAGAAGAGTTGCAGGTGAGAATTAGCCCGGTTTCTGCTGGTAGGGTAGTATTATCCATACTTTCTGTATATTTATCAGATCTTTATGTCCTAACAGCTGACGGTGAACGACAAGAGCCAGAACCTCAGACGTCTGCAGGCACAGAGGAATGAACTTAATGCCAAAGGTGCTTTTTTATTTCTCTAGCTTCGTCATATGAGCAGCTTTCCTTCTGAGGAGTAAAATACTGTTTTCTTGTCTCCCAGTGCGTCTCCTTCGTGAGGAGCTGCAGTTGCTCCAGGAGCAGGGCTCCTATGTGGGAGAAGTGGTCCGGGTGATGGACAAAAAGAAAGTGCTGGTTAAGGTGTGTGGCCCCATTCACTCTGCTGCATGCTTTGTTTTATCATCGTAGTTAACCTCTTGTATTTTTTCATCAATTCAGGTGCATCCAGAAGGAAAGTTTGTGGTGGATGTGGACAAGAACATAGATATTAATGATGTAAGGATTACAGTTGTTATGAGCACAAAAGCTGTTTCACAACTATTCACCCAATCGTTGTTTTTATACCAGGTGACTCCAAACTGCCGCGTTGCTTTGCGTAACGACAGCTACACCCTGCACAAGATCCTACCCAACAAGGTAGATCCTCTGGTGTCCCTCATGATGGTGGAGAAGGTACCAGACTCCACCTATGAAATGATTGGTGGCCTAGATAAGCAGATCAAGGAGATCAAGGAAGTGATCGAGCTTCCAGTCAAACACCCAGAGCTGTTTGAGGCTTTGGGCATTGCACAGCCGAAGGTGGGTGATAGTCCGGGCAGGTGATGGAGAAAACAAACCCATATGGTTCTTCTCTAGATTCCTCAGCAGCAGGGTGGTGATTTAGTTCTGCCTCTGGCCTGCAGGGGGTGCTGCTGTACGGGCCTCCAGGAACAGGGAAGACCCTGCTGGCCCGAGCTGTGGCCCACCACACAGACTGCACCTTCATCAGGGTGTCTGGATCTGAGCTGGTCCAGAAATTTATTGGAGAGGGTGAGTTCCAGTTTCATCTTGGTGCATTAGGTCTGAGTTGTGTGTAGATAACGCTCGGTCGCGTCTCTGCAGGCGCTCGTATGGTGCGAGAGTTGTTCGTCATGGCCAGAGAGCACGCTCCCTCCATCATCTTCATGGATGAGATCGACTCAATCGGCTCCTCCCGTCTGGAGGGAGGCTCAGGTGGAGACAGCGAGGTTCAGAGGACAATGTTGGAGCTTCTCAATCAGCTGGACGGCTTTGAGGCAACAAAGAACATCAAGGTCTTCAGACGTTTGTTTCTAGAAAATGTTTTGTTTTGTTAATTTGCTTTGGGGGGGAATAGAAACATTTTAGTGCCTTATGCCTGACCCCTGAAACATGAACTTACAGCTGCTGGTTAAGTCGTTCATTATCCCTGCAGGTCATCATGGCCACCAACCGTATCGACATCCTGGACTCCGCTTTGCTCAGACCAGGAAGGATCGACCGGAAGATCGAGTTCCCCCCTCCCAATGAAGAGGTACGTACAAGCTTCGTCACACTATGTCATTAATGAATCCATGTCATCTATTCAAAAATCTGAACCATCTTGCCCCAACAGGCCCGTCTGGACATCCTGAAGATCCACTCCAGGAAGATGAACCTGACACGTGGCATCAACCTGAGGAAGATTGCTGAGCTCATGCCGGGAGCATCTGGTGCCGAGGTTAAGGTGAGTTAGCTCATTTACTAGAAGTCTCAAAGTTTCCTATCAAAGTGAGACTTAAGGCAAGTCGCATGTTTTTCTGTAGGGCGTCTGCACAGAGGCAGGGATGTACGCTCTGAGAGAACGGAGAGTCCACGTCACTCAGGAGGACTTTGAGATGGCTGTGGCAAAGGTCAGAGTCACAAACCTACCTCACGTTGTGTTCTGTGCTCGTTACCTGTCCTCTAAAACCTCCCTTCTGATCTCCAGGTGATGCAGAAAGACAGCGAGAAGAACATGTCCATCAAGAAGCTGTGGAAGTAAAACGTCTAGTGATCTATAACTACATCTGTATATTGTCCTTCCTTTGTTAAAGGTTTGTAATTGTTACATAAATCCATAATTAAATGCTTTCCTCCATAATTAAATGGTTTTTTTTTTTAAATACATTTTTGTTAAAGTGAGGAGGCAGGAATCATCCAGCAGATCAGATTTATTTGTTCATTTTACACAAATGCTTTGGAAATTCAGTATGGCACTTCACAACACAGGTCTCTAACGTTGGAGATAACAGGTCTCTGACAATGACTAGCTTAGAAAATGCGCACACCAGTGAAGCTGTCACGCTCCCACTGGACACTTACAACAGTCCAGGATGTTCAGACAGACCTATAACGTCGACACCATTTCTATAAACACTTGAGCGTCCGTACACAGTGGTTCCTTTTATTTTAACCTTCCTGAGCAACAAGTCCAACTGCCTAGCGCCTCACCCAGCACACAGGCACCCACTGAGGTTCTGTCTGCACCCGCTCCAGTACATTCTGGAGTTCCTCTAAGGCACTCACTGGGTCCTCTTTCACCAAAACGTAGTCCACCCAATGACCGTAGCACTCGTCCATCTTCTCGGCCGACTGTCTCATTTCCAGCAGGTCATCGTCCTGATGAGAACAGGTAAAGAAGGGTTCGCTGTTGCACAAATCACTTCAGCAAGGTTCTTGTTATGTGACTCACCGTGACCCCCACACTGAGCGAGGAAGACGAGCCGAAGTATTTCCTTTGACCGTCACAGATGCGAGGTCTCACAAAGATGATGAACGGTTTGAACTCAGCTGTTCGTAGAGTCTTCATTGCCTGAATGAGTCAGAAACAGGTCTATGACACAAAAATAAATCATTTGGAAAGCCTGTAAAGTAAAAGTACTGAGGTTTGGAATATTTTCAGCCTTTCACTAAAAAATCTTGAGTGTTTCAAGACTTAAAAATGACTAGTTGACCGTTTCATGTATGGGTTGGTTAGTATGTGGTCATCTTTCTTCATCACTGCATAAGCAACAACAACGTAGAGGCACCTCCACCCAGCTGTTCACTCCACCCAGTAAAATAACTGGATTTTCAATCATTTTTTAGAATTCTATCAAAAATACTATTTTAGAACCCAGTCTCCATTCAGGCTTGTTTCTATAAAACTGCATACTTGTCACAAAACAGACCACTGAAGGTGTAGGTATTGGAGAAATGGAGAATCTACAGTACAGGTCAAAAGTTTGGACACACCTCATTCAATGTGTTTTCTTTATTTTCATGACCATTTACAAAGGGGCCAACAAGTGCTAAACACCTCTGGGAACTCCTTCAAGACTGTTGAAAAACCATTTCAGGTGACTACCTCTTGATGCTCATCAAGAATGTACAAAGCAGTAGTCAGAGCAAAGGGTGGCTACTTAGAAGAAAATAGAATATAAGACATGTTTTCAATTATTTCACCTTTTTTGGTTAAGTACATAACTCCACATGTGTTCATTCATAGTTTTGATGCCTTCAGTGAGAATCTACCCATATACCGGTAAATGGTAATGAAAACACATTGAATGAGAAGGTGTGTCCAAACTTTTGGCCTGTACTGTAACTCTCCAAAATGAAAGAAATAGCAACAATTCGTATTAAAAAACCAAAACAAGATGAAATTAAGTGATATTATGAAGGAAAATGACCAACTATCATTTAGAAAACCATTTTAACCCACTAATGTAAATACAACATGAAGCAGAACACTGGGTGGAGAACATCTAAGATGGTTCCCAGCCTCACCTCTAGAGGTCACTCATGTCCACCTGCAGCATGCAAGACGTACCAACTAGGGATAACAATATATCGGCATCAATATCAGTATCGGTTTGATAAATAAAACCGGGCAGATATTAACAACTGATATTTTTTCCATCTCGTCTCCATTTGTTTGCCTGTTTCATAGAGTGAGGGGGGTGATGTGTAATTGTTTAGTCATGTGACAATGAATGAAATCATCTCAGAACCGTAAATATGTGTAGTGTGTGTACATATTGTTAATTCAGCTTTAGTAATTTTCAATTCTACAGGTGCTGGCCAGTAAATTAGAATATCATCAAAAGGTTGAAAATATTTCAGTAATTCCATTCAAAACGTGAAACTTGTACATTATATTCATGCAATGCACACAGACCAATGTATTTCCGATGTTTATTACGTTTAATTTTGATATTTATAGGTGACAACCAATGAAAACATCAAATCTGGTATCTCAGAAAATTAGAATATTCTAAAGGCCAATGAAAAAATGTTTGTTTCTCTAATGTTGGCCAACTGAAAAGAATGAACATGAAAAGAATGTGCATGTATAGCACTCAATACTTAGTCGGGGCTCCTTTTGCCTCAATAACTGCAGTAATGCGGCGTGGCATGGACTCGATCAGTCTGTGGCACTGCTCAGGTGTTATGAGAGCCCAGGTTGCTCTGATAGTCGTCTTCAGCTCCTCTGCATTGTTGGGTCTAGCGTATTGCATCCTCCGCTTCACAATACCCCATAGATTTTCTATGGGGTTAAGGTCAGGCGAGTTTGCTGGCCAATCAAGGACAGGGATACCATGGTCCTTGAACCAGGTGCTGGTGGTTTTGGCACTGTGTGCAGGTGCCAAGTCCTGTTGAAAGGTGAAGTCTGCATCCCCATAAAGTTGGTCAGCAGCAGGAAGCATGAAGTGCTCTAAAACTTCCTGGTAGACGGCTGCATTGACCCTGGACCTCAGGAAACAGAGTGGGCCAACACTGGCAGATGACATGGCACCCCACACCATCACTGACGGTGGAAACTTTACACTGGACCTTATGCAACGTGGATTCTGTGCTTCTCCGCTCTTCCTCCAGACTCTGGGTCCTTGATTTCCAAAGGAAATGCAGAACTTGCTTTCATCAGAAAACATAACTTTGGACCACTCAGCATCAGTCCAGTCCTTTTTGTCCTTGGCCCAGGCGAGACGCTTCTTGCGCTGTTTCATGTTCAAGAGTGGCTTGACACACGGAATGCGACACCTGAATCCCATGTCTTTCATGAGTCTCCTCGTGGTGGTTCTTGAAGCGCTGACTCCAGCTGCAGTCCACTCTTTGTGGATCTCCCCCACATTTTTGAATGGGTTTGTCGTCACAATTCTCTGCAGGGTGCGGTTATCCCTAGAGCTTGTACACTTTTTTCTACCACATTTTTTCCGTCCCTTCGCCTGTCTGTTAATGTGCTTGGACACAGAGCTCTGCGAACAGCCAGCTTCTTTAGCAATCACCTTTTGTGTCTTGCCCTCCTTGTGCAAGGTGTCAATGATTGTCTTTTGGACAGCTGTTAAGTCAGAAGTCTTCCCCATGATTGTGGTGCCTTCAAAACAAGACTGAGGGACCTTTTAAAGGCCTTTGCAGGTGTTTTGAGTAAATCAGCTGATTAGAGTGGCAGCAGGTGTCTTCTATATTCAGCCTTTTCAGAATATTCTAATTTTTTGAGATACCAAATTTGGAGTTTTCATTAGTTGTCACTTATGAATATCAAATTTAAATGTAATGAACATTGGAAATACATTGGTCTGTGTGCATTGCATGAATATAATGTACAAGTTTCACGTTTTGAATGGAATTACTGAAATATTTTCAACCTTTTGATGATATTCTAATTTACTGGCCAGCACCTGTATACAAAATCTGATTTTAGAAGCATCAATGTCAGTATATCGGTTATCGGTCATAACAGTGATCTTAATATCGGTATCGGCCCAAAAATTTCATATCGGTGCATCACTAATACCAACCTCTGGTTGCACATCCACCAGGCAGACCTTGTTCTGATTCAAGACTTTGTGGATGGACTCTAAACTGGTGCCATACAGATTCTCCTTGTATTCCCCAAATTCAATGAACCTGCAGAGTCACAGAGAGGCCTGGGATTGGAACAGAGCTGGTTCAAAGGTTCAGTAAACTGTTAAGAGATTACACAACCACAGGAATATCGTTCCTGACACTCACTTGCCATTTTGAATATCAGCCTCAAAAGCAGCTCTGCTGATGAAGTGGTACTCCACTCCTTCTCTCTCGTGACTTTTTCTGGCTCGAGTCGTGTCTTCAGGTCACAGGTTTGAGACAACCAACAAGGTGTGTGAGGAGTTGAGCCAAGGTCAATAATTCACATCCGTATACAATCATAAAATCTGCATTCACTACCTAGTGTCAAGGCATTTATGGTGAATGTGAGACGACACACTTACGAGGTACAGCCAAACCGTACTGCCGAGGATTCTCAGCGATCACCTTCTGCTTCAGCTCTGTGATCCGAGATCCTAAAGAACCTGTGGTCCCAAAAACCAGGACAATGGTTTCCAGTTTAAACAAGACCTTGATTCAATTCAATTCAAAGATACTTTATTAATCCCAGAGGGAAATTAGAGTTTAAGTACACACAATTCTGAGATCAGACATACATGCATATAGCCTAGTGAACTAGACCAAATTCTTGCTTTGCAAAGTTTGGTCTAGGCATGCTACATTGGAACCTCCGCATCTCCTACCAGGACTCTGGCTAGCCAATCACAACTCTCTAGAGGGGTTTCAAACACATAAAGAGCTGTGACTGGTCCATAATGGTGGGCCAATCATAGTGCTCTATCTGCTTAGTGAACAAATCACAGAGCTTTATCCGCTTTGTGGGCCAATCAGGGCACTCTATATCCCTGGTGGGTGGGATGATGCAACAGAGTGAAACAAGAGTATGTCACATTCATTGTCCAGTGGAATGCGGAGATCATTTGAAAGACAACGGTAGAACCCGCCCCACAACCGAGAGCCGTCAACGGAGCGTGGCCAGACTAAATAATACATTTATTTAGTCTGGCTTGCCAGGCTAACATACATAGGCATAGACACATGACAAGAATTGGTGACTGCGGTCATTCGCAACCCGAGTCGCGCTACCTTAATAGAGATCAGAGGGTTTATATGTGAGGATTGAGCCAGGTGGAGGAAAAAAAGGCACTTCAGAGTTACCCTCCACAGGGAGGGCAGCTTTGCTGTGCAAAAAACACCTCAGACAGAATTGCAACAGACTTCAGACATTACACAAGTGTCCACTAGGTGGGGAGGTAGGGTAGAGGACTCTCCAAACATCAGTGCATGCAGCCACGATAAGCAGCGCCTGTGACCTCCGTTTGGACAGGGGGAGGAGGTCGTTGGGTTTAGAGAGCACAGTGACTCCTGGAACGATTCAACGGCCTTCACCGGTCGCAGTCCCACCCAGGCTGGAATAGGGAGACAGAGTTGCCATGGCAATGGCAGCATTCCACATTTCTTCTGAGGGGGAGTAATCGCTTCAGTCTCACAGGCTCAAGGGCACCAGATTCAGATAAGAACTTGTTTTGGGGCCAGACAGAGATAATTTCCTCTCTGTCTTAAAGTTCCGTTGGTCCTCAACCCCTCTAAATCCAATAATGGCGTAGTTAATCAATCCCAATCCGTGCTGACTCGTCAACTCGCTCCTTGATCGAATCCACCTTCTGTGCCAGAGTCTGAATCTCAGCCAAAGTTCCAAGCTTACGACTCATCTCGACAATTATATGAGTCTGTGCATTCACAGGGCGGTGCAATCCATCCCTGAGCTCCGGGATTGAGCCAATATTCCTTGACAGCTCATTAATTTCCGGTAAGCCAGATAACCACTCAGGCCAAAAAGCAGGAAACCTGACACCAACACCACGAATATCCAGACGTCTTGAAAATCCTCTACAGACAGTTGGGAGAGGCATATCAGGTTCCACTGTTTCCAGGAGTCCATAATATGCCCAACTGGCTCTGTCCCAGAGGGGCATCCATCGTTGAAAAAATCTTGTCAATCGCATTGAGAGACCAACTGACCAGGTCCATTTTTAATCATTTCCAGTTTCCAGAAAAAATGCAGAAGTGCCGTCCACCCAAAGACAGACAAAGAGCCTTGGGATAAGAAAGGGAGGAGAAGAGGGAAAAAAAGCGTCTGTACTCTCCAAGAGCCGGAAGAATCCTGCCTACTCTAAACAGTTTTTTTTTCTAATATCTTTTTTTAAAGACCAAGTTCACTTATCTTTACAATACATTTGCTGTGGCCTCTAGTATAAATGACTACCTTGCGAGTCGATCTCTGTGGGAAATCTATGGCCCAGTCCCAACACACACACGGCACCCTGTGGTCCTCAGCGAAGTGCACTTGGAGGTAGTCGGAAGTAAGACTTTGAGTGCGTAAACAGAAGTGTGCAAATAATCTAATGTGCCCAATTTGGATAGTGAGCATTACATCATCGACCGCACAGCATGCCAGTCACTGTTTGTGTTAGTTTTAATAAAGATGATAAAAAGTATCAAAAAACAATTATTTAATAAAAATTGCATTCATTTCTGTCCATGTTAAATCTTACTCTAAAACATTCATGGATGAACATTAATCGTCCTAAAATTAACTGCTTTCATTTAAGGTAAAAGAGGAAATGATACAAATTTGGTTTTAATTTTGAAGATTTGATTTTCCCAAACCATTCCAATTTGGGAAAAAAAAATTTCTGAGAAGAAATTTGCCTTTTTCATTTTTAATCTCAAAATTTTATCATTGACTCTGCAGTCTGTTAAATTGTACTGAATGATATTAAAACAAGTGATTAAATCACTGGCATGCCATGTCCAAAAGCACACACCAGCACTGTTACCTGTTAATACTTTTCAACAGACATCTGATGCATGTTTCAACAGAGAAACATTTGATTGTAATCCTATAGGAACACAATAATAAAATACTCATTATTTGGATAATTATACTTGAAAATACATATTTTCAGAAAGGGCACTTGAGCCATTGCTCTGCCTTCTCAAAATTTCCACGCAACAAAGGACTGTGGGTAAAACCCTAAAGTTTGACTGTGGTGGAGTGCTGATCAAGGATGCAAAGTCGGCGTGGCCGAGGCCTACATTTGAGAATAGGGAACCTAAGTCTCCTCCTTTCCTGGTCGGTTCATGGGTCCCCGGAAGAGCGAAAAAATTAATGCAAGTAAATGGGGGCTAAAAGAGCTATTTTCTAATCCGCTTTGCCTTACACCCTGGATCGCACAAATGTTGCACTCATATTTAACCCTCTGATGCATGAATTATGAAATCTTCAACCATGATTTTTTAAACAATTTTTTTCATTCATCTTTAGGTGTGAGTGAAACAAATTTCAACACATATTTTTTGTACCATTTTGTTAATTTACAAATGATTTATTACATGTCCATCTCAGTGGACAGTGTGCATTCTGAACATGAAATATGTTGGCTTGCCTTACTGAAGTCCAGATGGAGGGGCTCACATGCAATAAAGTCTTCAACAGCTGTGCTTAATAGCAAAAATAAAGAAATAACAATTTTGAGTACCTGTCCACTGTGGTGACCCTTATGCATCAAAGGGTTAAATGAAAAGTAATGATGTGTGTTTCGACCACGCCTGGCACGTACTTTGAGATTTATAGGCTTGGGAAAATTTGTAATTAGCATGACTACATCGGCACGTCGCTTATGTGACATCACCACAGAATCTCTTCCCCCTTAATGTAGCTGCTACTTACCGTACTTTCGTTAAGGGCATTTGTAGTCCTGGACTTATTTTCACACAAAACCTAAAATAGTGTTAGCGCTTTCTTGGTATCAAAAGGCTTCTTTAAAATTCAGACATCATATGTGAAATCCATGGCACTAAGCAAACGGGATTAGCGAATAGCGTTTTTTGCACATTTAACTTGCATTTGTTCTTTCTTTCTTCTGGGACCCATGGTCCAGAAGTAGACGAGCATGACATGTGCTCCTTATTGGGACACCCTACGCATTCACATTTGACTAGAATGCACAATTAAGGGGTGCAAGGTTGGAAGTGCGAGCATTGGGACGGCCTTTGATTAATAACAGTAGCATTCATGGTGGACCTACCTATTAGTGCTATAAGGCGTGGCCTCTCACCAGGTCGTGGCAAATACTGTGTGACCTCTTCGTAAATCAAGAAGTCTTTTTGATTGGCATCTGGAGTGTTTGCCTCTGCCGGTGAACCCTGATGATCTTTCCTGAGACGGAAACTTCTGCGCAGGCTGGCTGTGCTCGAGACAAACAGGAACACACAGTTCAGGCTGACTCATAAATACTGAAGACTTATGAGAAATAACACTCCTCACACAAATCTCATTTCCAGAATGTTTTCTGAATTGCAACAAAATCTTAAATGTGTTGAATCTCTTGTCATTTTGACAGAAAAATCAGTGCTGATAGTTGCTTAAAATGGGAAAATGTTCATCCAGAGGGAAGTCTGGGCCTCTCGACTTAGGCTACTGCCCCCGCGACCTGACTCTGGATAAGCGGATGAAAATGGATGGATGGATGGATGTTAATCCAGTTAATAAAGATCAGAAAAGCTCTCTGGTCATAAAAGCTTCAGTTTCTATGCTTTTGCCAGTTCAGAAAATAAACAACTGGATTTGTTTGATTTCTCAAATACATTCCTCGTTTAAAAACAAATGGAGTAACAGGTTTCAGTGAGGGCCTCATTAATGCGAGCAAGTTTACAAATCTGACCCTTAATCGATGGAGGCGTGGCAGGGCAAGCCATCCTACATATGAAAATATATACCTGCAGGCATAATCTATAGTTGGCCTAGATTTCTAGAATAGAATGTTTGGGTAACTAAAAAAAGGATTGTATCTGAAAAAAAAGAGAAACTGAACATTTTGAACTTGCCATTTGAGGCCCCCCCCCCCCCCCCCCCCCCCCCCAAAAAATAGAGATTCAAAATAAAAAGTGAAAATCCATATTTTTTTCTTTCAGCTTAGTTTTAAAATGGGCTACATCATGGAAAGCCCAAACCCGTTTTTCATTCATGCTTTTTCCTGTTTCAGCTGCAAATTTAGAGTTTTACTTTGAAAATCTTGTAAAGTGTCAATAGAAACTAATCTGTTCATCAGGCCCTGCTCCTCTCCCAGGACTAAAATGCTGCTTGGAGATGACCAAACTCAAAGATTTTTAGAATCACAAAATATTTTGCAGAACATAATCAATAAAACTAAAATATAAAAACATGATATTTGCTTCAGCTGGTTAAATAAATTACTGCTGATTTGAACCCATGTCAGCACATGGCAAAACTAAGATGGTAGACGGACACCTTAACCACTGGACTACCAAGGCCATCATAGCCACTAACTCACCTAAGACGCTGGTCTAGGCACGTTTTGTCGGAGTGGGGTGGGCAAAGTTTCACTGAAATGAAACACGTCTCCTTTTAAAGGTTGTTAAAACTGTTCAAAATACAAATTCAGGCTCCTTCTCGTTGGATTGTTTTAATTAAACTTTTTACTGAACAAAACTTTACATTAAACAATGTTGAAAGGGATTGGATCAATTCATTTTTTTCCCTCATTTACAGTGACTGAGATAACGGCGCATGGCTCTGGTGTTAAACAGGTTTAATGTTTCTCTTTGCAACAATCTTCATAAGAAGGTAAAACAGGTAAATGGCAGGGTTCACATTGACCGGATATTTCCCGTATTTGACAGAGAAACCTCAAGGTTGCAGATGAGCTGACATTTTAATCATTACGCACACCGTAGAGGTAGCTGAATCAATCAATAAAAGATTCCTATCAGAACATCTGAGCATGGACACTTTAACAGCACAGCTCGCTGTCAGCGCACACGTAAGGTGGACAGCGAGCTGAAGATGTGGAGAGTTGCTTGGAGCGCGTCAATCTGCGGCTGCAGCAGAACCAGAGCGCATGCGGGAAGACTCCTCTCACTGAAGCGAGTCTTTTCCAAACCCTGTCTGTCAGAGAGACTTGTCACTTAGAAAATGTTCCCTGATAATGCGGCACATACATGAGTCTGTCTGAGGAAAAGTCCCGAATCTCATATCCTCAGCTCAGAAAGCGCCTATAGAGACATCTGATTACGCACAAGCAGGTGACCTGTCATTTCAGGTCTTTATCATTTTTGTTTATATTTTATAAAAGGACAATATTTATGTTTAGAATTGATATACAGTTAAAAAATGAATGCTGTAAAATAAAATACATTTTAATTAAATATTTATTCATTACTTTACAAGCACAGAGAGCCGCGTCAGATGGATAAAAGAGCTACATGCTACATTAGCGACTTTGATGTCCTGATTTACATTGAAGATGTTTGGATTGTATTCCTGAAGATGGGTGGAGATCAGGGGTTAGAGTAAAGCTGTACCCTGTGGAGAACTGAAACCTCAGATCTGGTTACCGATAGTTTTTTACTCCTCCCACAACCTATCAACTTCCTGTGTCTAAAATATGAACCTTCGTGTCCTCAATAGGTCAGGACATGCTAAAATAATCTTGTGTGTGTGTTTATAAAAATAAAAACAATAATAGGTTTTGTTGCATTATTACTTCATTTTTTCTGGAAATGAACTAGAAATACATTTAAGAATAGATGAACAGATTTACAGATCATGCTGCAACTGTGACAAACTAAACAAAAATAATCAAGCAACACCAAAATAAACTTTTGTCTCACAATTAAATCTGATACATTGTGCCAGACATCACATCACACAAACGCAGTAAACGGCAGTAGAAACCAGTAAGGGTACCTGAGTACAACTCCCATGAGAAAGCATGGCCACAGAAGGCAGGAGCTGCCTTACTCTTAGGAGAAACTACAGTTTATATGAGACAATTTTATTCCACCAGTTCAGTCATCAACACAATAAAAGCCTGAAAGCCATGCTGTCTGAAATTAAAGTGCTGGTGGTGAAAATTTTGCACGAGGAATGACTGGTTAAAGATTATATATATATATATATATATATATATATATATATATATATATATATATATATATATATGAAAAGTTCTGTTGTTTTCATTTAAAAATCATAATGATCATGCCAAGGATAACTACACCAATGTGCTGCAGCATAAAGCAGCAACAGCTCAGTCAAAATGAGACTGAAACCTCTCAACAGTCTAAATAGTGCAGATAAGCAACAAATAAATAAAAAACTCACTGCTTTGTGAGATATCTTTGATTTATTGTTATTGTTATTATTATTGTTGTTGTTGTCTAGGTTTGTTTGAAGAGGTAATGAAACAAGACTAATGTTATGCATTACAGTTTTATTTTGAAGGGGAGTTTAGCAGTTGGAAAATGTGTTGTGCTTAAGAACCGCTCTGTTACGAACTGTTCTCTGGATAAACAAAGAGGTTTTAAGGCGTGGGTTACTGCCGACAGTAGCTAAAATAAAAGAGTCAGAGTCATTACGTTATTAGATGAATTAATGGAATTATTACCCTTACTAGTGGGCGGAACCCGTGTCGTCCACCACAAATAGGCATGTAGCATAATGACTAATTCAAATGGTTAATTACTCAGCCTTTTGTTGGTGACGCTCATACAGACGAGTGTTAGTGAGTGCAAATGTTGCTGCTCCGAGTGTATTTATTTCTGCAGAGAGCCATGAAAACCCACCTCAGTCCGCCCAGTGAGTGCCATTTCAGTGTCCTGTTAAATTCGCTGTGTTGTCGCATTTTAACAAGCTTCCCTGCAGGTTTACATCACGCCCACAGAGTAGTGAGAGCATAGCGTGAAGAAAGGGGGAGAGGTGATGCAGCACACAAGGTCTCTGCTGGTTAGCGATAGGTGATCGGCTAGCACGATCGCCTCTGAAAGGCGTTGACTGGAACTTGATGATCACGTTTTTCATGGAAATTGACTAATTTTGATTGGTGGCCGATCAGTTGGAATATCCCAACATTTAACTGCCCTGATAAGACTTTTAATAAATAAAAATTTAAAAACATATTTTTATCATTTTCAAGTGAAATTTTTAGTTTTTTGAAATTTTTATTTCTTTTTTTTAGAGAAAAAAATAATAAACTATTATAGCTGAGTAGAAACAAATGGAGAAACAGACACAAGCATCATGGAGCCTGCGCAGATGGAGTCTTTCACTGCAACTTGCAAAGCTTTTATCAAGCAGCTTCATGAAATCCTTACAGAGCAAACAAATAAACTAAGCAGCTCAGGACTTGAACATCACATCCATCTACAGCATCTAAAAGCGGGTATGAATCGGCATAAACACTGAGCCAATGAGCGAGGGATCAATATGAAGAGAGGGGGGACTGTGTGGTTCTCACCTACGTCTTTTCCATTCAGAGCACCTTTACTGTCACAGTCTTCTGTGGGACAACAAGCAGGGAGAGAAGAGAGGGTGAGAGAGGGGAGGAGGTGAAGGCGGGACTCTGAAGCAGGAAAACAATGAAGAGGGCAATGATACAACCAAGAGTGGAAATAAAAACATTTTAAATAAAAAAATGGAAAGAGAAGCAAGTTGAATCAGAGTTTCCATTTTTCATCATTTATAACTGAATCCAGCCATGAAGACGTGATGATGCGGCGGCCCCGAGGTGTAAAACACAAAACCAGACCAACACAGCAGGGAGAAACACGACAGACTTTTCTAAATGTTCATTCATTCATTATGTTTTGTTGATTTTTTTTTACTATGTTTTATTGCTACACCCCAGCCTTTTCCTGCTGTGTGGTTTCAGTGAGGGTTGTTGTGTTTTTCACCTCAGAGCTTACCGGTGGTGGTTTTGAGGACGAGATACGATTTCTATCACCAGGGTCGGCCTACGTACCTCTGTCAGTCCGGTCGTCTGAAGTCGGCAGTGTGAGAGCAACACAAAGCATCACTGTAGAAACTCTAACAACCCGAGTCCATCGTCTTTTAGTCTACATGATCATAATTTCTGTCCTGGCTAACATGTTTATTTGTTGAAGTGTAGACCTAGTAAATACAATCAAAAAGCCTGATAAATGCCACATTGCTGCAGCATCTCCTCTAAACACTTAAATTCTGTGAGTTTAGCTTCATTGTAACACAGATTTGGATTTGTTTCATTTCATCTTTTAACTGTATTTTTCATTTTCCAGAGCTTAAACTCATCCTTCATAATCTATTTATGTCCTTGAAAAAGATTGGTTTTATCCTCAAATACAAGCAATTGGATCTAAGCTTCTTGTCTTTTTGTGGTTTTAGGTCACATAGTGAAATAAAACTTACATGTAGATGCTTTGGAGGGGACAGGAGAAGGCAGGGAACCCATTTTTAATCTGTATCTCAGCCGTCTGGAAGAACAGAACCAGAACTGATGTATTCTTGATAAAAACGTGGACGTATAGAAAAAAAACCATTCTTTGAGCTTACCTCTCCTGAAACTGTGTGGAAGGAATGAGAGCAGCACGCAGGTTACAGTCGCCCACCTTCTTTGCCTGCCACCAGGTGGCGTCCTCCTGGCTAACAACCTGGAGGATGTCCCCCCTCCTAAAGGGAAGTCCCGCCTCTTGGCACGGCGTTGCTTTGTCCTCAAAAGGTGTGTAGTCAAACAGAGCTCGAAGGTAGGCCTTAAAGAGAAAAGCAGGTTAGAAACCAGCCCCATTTACCTCATTTAGATCAAAATGACCCACGACCATTAGAAGAGTTTGTTTAAATTTGACAAAAGTTTTTATTTTTGTGTGGATAAAATTAGATCAACATTGCTAATAAACAATAGTTCTTTGTTTAAATCTAATTTAATCACTTTTCAAGGTGAGTTTTCAAGATTTTCCAGCACCTTAGATTGGTGATGATTTAGCACATTATAGTTCAAGCACTTATAATAATAAATAATAATACATTTTATTTAAAAGCGCCTTTCAGAACACCCAAGGTCACTTGACAGAAAACACGTAATAAAATACAATAACAATAATAAAACCCAAACAAGAAAAAAAAAACAGAGAAACAGTTCAATAAAATCAGAGGTTGTAGGCAGATTTAAACATATGTGTTTTGAGTTTTGTTTTGAAAAGGGTAAAACTGTCGATGTTCCTGATGTCTGGGGGAAGTGAGTTCCAGAGACGAGGAGCAGAGCGGCTGAAAGCTCTGCTCCCCATGGTAGCGAGATGGGCAGAAGGAACTGCAAGATGGATGGAAGAAGAAGATCTGAGTGAACGGGATGGGGTGTGAATACTTATAAGGTCTGAGATATATGGAGGAGAGAGGTTGTGGATTGCTTTGAAGGTATGGAGGAGAATTTTGAAGATGGACCTGAATTTAACTGGGAGCCAGTGAAGCTGCTGGAGAACCGGGGTGATGTGGTGAAAGGAAGGGGTTCTGGTGATCCACTTACGAGGATTTCAAACATCCACAGGAACTCTTATGAGTGCTGAGCAAGAGCAGTAAACATTATTAAAAGGAAAATAAATGATCGAAAAGTAAATTTTTACCATTTAAAAGGTGCAATTTGTAAGACTGACTTCCTGTGGTTAAATGTGGTTACTTCAGTCAATTTTTTAAAGCAAAGGAAAAATGACTGTCTCACTGCCGTTCAGTGGGTTTCATGACTGTTGCCAGTTACAGATCGGCTACAGAAGATTCTAGATCACAAGCAAAGATGAGTCACACACAATAAGTTGAAAAGTAGATAAATACATGGTCATATCTGGTGTTTTATGGGGAGCACTTACTACAGTTATTACAATAGTTTGTCTTCGACATTACAGAAAGTGTCGCATGGCGTCTTGCTGTTAGCTTGCTGTTCTAATTCTGAAGAAAAAAAGCCACGGTTGACTTATTATTCACTTCAAACGTATGTTTCACTGTAATGTCGAGTTGTTGGTAACTGAAAAAGTATCTTGAGATATTTTTAGAGCTGCCTATTTGCTTTTAACTCACCATTAGCATTGCTAGTTCAATGTTAACATTTAGCTTTCTTCACCCAATATTAGAGTAAAACAAAGGGATGATGTGGATTCTTAGGGGAAGAAATAACTTCTGGGGCGCTCCTGTTTACTGACTTAAACAACTCTGGAGCTTTGTGCCTGCTGGTGTCGAATTTCAAATTCCTATGATGCAGCGTTAGCTTGCTGCAGATTCGGCAACCTCAAAAACAGTGCTGTTTTTGGCGGGCATCTTAGTTTTAGTCTTAGTTTTGATGACAAAAATGCATTTTAGTCATAGTCAGTTTTAGTCGACTAAAATTCTAAAAGGTTTTAGTCAACAACAATTTTTGTTTTTAATTTTACAAAACTGTAAACAGAGTATTATTCTCTAACAAATGAATTTATAGGTCAGACATGTACTGAGCTACTGGAGTGAATTTCATACCAACATCATTTATTTTATGGCTATGGGACACAATCTCAGCTGCCCCAGATTTTGTAAAACAATAATCCCCAGACTGGTATCTTTTTTTTTTTTACTTTATTGATAATCACAATAGTGTATATAATTTATTGATGCAGATCTGTGCATCAGTCAGTAGATTTTCACAAAAGAAATTTATGATTTTCTTCAGAATGGACTCTTAGGGAGCCTAGAGTATTCTACACAATATTTATACAGACATAAAGAAATGTGTTTGTTTAATTTATTATTTGTTATCAGACTTCCATCTTGAAAGTATATTGTGGCAAAGTCCACCTAAATGCAGCCATGTGCCTTGAGATGACTCTTGTCGTGATTTGGCTCTATATAAATGAACTTGAATTTGATGTTTTTCCACAAACTGAAGTGTTGTGAGTTTTCAGGAGCCTACAGACCTAATACAAATAACCCAGTTCTGCTCGTTAGCATCAACAGAGATGTTCATGAACATTTAGATGGGCTTAAACTGTTCTGTTGTTGGGTTAAAAAGCAGGAATGTGACCTGTTATTAGGAACCGGGAGCAGAGAATACAATCCTGACACACTGGCTTTAAAACATTTGTCTAAAACGTGTTCAGACAAAACCTGTTAAAAACAGTACTTTATTTGTATCTGCCTAAAAGCATGAATTTTCAGGAAGCACACAGATTAGAAACGTGTTAATATTATGGATATATTTAAAAGTAGCAACATGATCTCGTAGCAGCATCAATGAGCAGCTGAGCGCTGCGCGTTCCCACGGCAGGGAAGTGCTGAGCCGAGCTGCGTGAAGTTGGCTTCCAACCCACATCAGAAATGCATGCAGAGTTGTTAGTGCTTTCTTGTGTGGGTGGGAAGCCAGCTTCACTCAGCTGCTGAGCAGAGGACACACAGACAGCAGCAGCAGTGCTGACAGAGTTACAACTTTTGTGAGACAGGCAGAAATGAGCATAGTTTTTGTCTAGCCTCGGCTCCTTAATGAAAACTCCCGTTCGTCTCGTCATGTTTTAGTCACCAGAGCTATTTTTAGCTCGTCTGCGTCTCGTTTTCGTTATGAAAAAGGGGCGTCAACGAAATCAGTTCGGCTTACAAACTCAGTGTAAATAATAACTATGCACCTGCTTCTGTGTTGCCTTTTTTTAAGGAGAAAAACTGACAACCCCCATCTGGCTGAGAATCTGTTTCAATGCAACCTTCCTTCCTACATGATTGACAAATTAGACTCTTGTGATTATTTTACTGTAGAATTCCTACAAATTGCACCTTTAAGAACTGATAGACCAGTTTATGGAAATGAACCAGATGAAAATAAATTTATGGGAAAATAGAAAAAATTTCCATTAGTTTCTTGTTGCTTTTTAAGCCAAAGCTTATGTTGAACATTTACACTTGAGCACAAACGGCTTATTGACAGTAAAAAAACATCAGTTCAATAAATCTTTACTTTTTTTAAAAGATAGAAAGCAAAGAAGCTGAAAGACGAGAAAAGGTCAGAACTTAGTTTATTACTACTAAGATTTTTTTAGATGACAGTCATGTACTAGGGCTGCAACAAACGATTATTTGGATAATCGATTAATCGGATGGGGTCTCGACACGATTAATCGGATTACATGGGGAAATTTTTTAAAACTGCTAGGGAAACGTTATTTCTCTCCTTCCTTCACTTTATTTAACACAACATTATTAGAAAACAGTTCAATAGCAGAAAAACAACATGCCATCACCTAAAGTGTCTTATAAGGTGTATAGACAGACCCTAAGCTACATCTATCTGTGACCTAAAATGCTTGGTCCAAGTTAAACGGCTTAAGGGCAATTCTCATCTGTTTTGTTTGATCTCATCTGTTGACATTTATTATAACTGGGGATGTCAAACAACTAATTTTTAAATGTAATTAAACATTGGCTGTGAATTAATCAAAATTGATCACTATTTCCAAAAATGACTGAAAAAATACCAAATAAAACAAAAGTAAATGAATGCCATCCTCCTTGCGATGATGCCCTGGGCAACTGCCATAAAGTCACATCAAGAAATGCTGCTGATCATTCCAATGATCCCAAATAGACTCACATTAGGCCACATGTAAGCAACTGAACCCAAAAATATATTAACCAGTATATAACTGCACTCTCATCACAACACGCCTTTAGCAACAGTTAGGACTCCTCCCTCCCTTTTAAAAGCGTTTTTGCTTCCGAGGACATTGTGGTTGTAAAACCACATGCTAGTAGTCTGGCCCCGGTGTAATCAACCAGTTTCTGCGGGAATGTGACGGCGGAACCAGGGCCAGATTAACACTTTGTTGTACCCTGGGCAACAATATTCAAGGGCTCCATCATCACGACCCAAGAATCACCATAATATGGTCACATACAGAATATTTTACTGTAATATGCAGTAAATATACTCAATACTTGAATGCCTGACAACACGTAACCTGCCCAGAGTAACCTTTGACCCACCTCGTGTGGACTGACCATTGAGGAGAGGGTCTTAACTTGAGGCCCTTTCTTCATTGGTCAATCTGCATGAGACTGACTCTCAACTGACGTTCAGTCATAGGCAGCGAAGCGTCTCTGTGCAGCGCAAAAGCCCGGGTGGACAGTTTGTTTAATGTAGGGTGATCATATTTCCATTTCCAAACAAGAGGACAGGGGATCTGTGCCTATGACATCACACTATGGCAACGCCACACAAACCATGTTGGGACCCATTTTTTTGTAAGAACTAAATTAATATCAGATTCTGCCAATAAAAGGGCTCTAAAACAATTCATATGTAAATATTTTGCATATTTAATGCAAAATCTCATTTTTCTGCTTTAGTGCTGCAACAAGGTTTTATTAATAATAATTATACCTTTTGTTTTACTACAGCATTGGTAAGCTTCCTGTGCACAGATTATTAAGGATGCTTGTTTCAGCTGTGAGATTAGACGATAGGATCAATGAAAAAATAAGTTGTCCCACACTCCATGGAAACTTTCAGAGAATCCACAAATAGTGGCTTTCAAGTAGTTTTGTTACTTTTTGCAAGTTTAGAAAAGAAGCAGATGAGACAGCATGTCTGATAATTTAGTTTTTCATCTGATAATATTAGAACATGTCAGTAATGTCTGAGGGGCTTTTACAAACACTGTATAACTAATACTCCTGGAGAGGGTATGAATTACACAGAGGCTTCTGGGGAGCCCAGTTATTGGGGGGGGGGGGCATTTTGCCTTGGCCCCCAAAATGTCTTGAAACGGCCCTGGGTGTGTGACTGAGTTTTGAAGGTGACCTGAATTGTATCAGACGTATAAATATGACATGTGTATAACTTATTGTTTTTTACTGGTAAAAACGTGTAGTGAAGATAAATCTACCTACATTTTACTTTTCAACACTTTGTTTTGTTTTCTTGTTTTTATTTAACTATTTTCCTGTCCTGTCTGTCTCTCATCTTCCTGCATCTCCTCTTAGTTCTCCAGAAAATCTGCTGCCTGGATTCTTACCTTTTCACCTCATCAGTTACTTTTGAGCAGATCAAAGGGATCTGCGCAAAGCGCAGAGCGCGTTTTCGATGCTGCGTGAGGTGAAATCACCGCAGCACAGGTGATGAGCTCCGCAGTAGCGCGCTTCAGGCACAAATAAGACAGAAAATAGAGAACATGTGCAGACATGAACGATCGTGTGCTAATTATAGTTTTTTGGTTGCGCCACTTTGAGAATGGACCGTGCGCTGGAAGCAGCTGCCTGGATCGCTGCGCAACAATGCGCTGTGCCGCTCTCTGCTCAAGAGTCCAAAAATGATATAATATAGAAAACTTTTTTCCGGCTCCCCGGATGTGTAGGATATACAGCTCCCCCATAATTCGATCCCTGCTCCTGGATGAAAAGCCGGACATTTTCATCAATACAAGAACCCGCAGTCCGGATGCCCGGACAGAGAGTGAAAAGTGGACAAGTCTGGGGAAAACGGAACATACGGTCACCCTAGTCCTCATAAAGTGGGAAATTATAGATACAGGATTGTGCTCGTGCCCTGGGCCCTTTAGAGTTCGTGGGCCCTGGGCAATTGCCCAGTTAATCCGGCCTTGGGCGGAACCGGTTCGCAGCAGCGCGAACCTTGCACTGATCTGCCGGCTCTCCCTCACGCTGATCTGCCGGCTCTCCCTCGCGCTGATCTGCCGGCTCTCCCTCGCGCTGATCTGACTTGCTCTGCGCGCAACGGCGGGCGGGAAGGGGGGGCGCTTTTGGGAGAGTTGTGCGACACAACGAATCGATGACGCAATTCGTTGCCAACGCTTTTAGTAATCGATTTTCATCGAATTTATCGATTCGTTGTTGCAGCCCTATCATGCACCACTGTTTTTTTTCTCTTTTCCTGTTGTCCTCACCCTGCTCTCCCTCAGTTTGTCTTCTTCTGCCACGGCTGGGATGATTTTCAGTGTGATGGAGCCTTGAGACTGAGACTAAAACAGAGCAGCATTTTATCACACACAATACAATTGTTAGACCTGTAACATTTACCTGAACAAGTATTTTCTAATTACCAGAATCTGACTGATCTCCTCGGGCCGTTTGTGGGTTATCAGGTTTCCATTAACTTCTCGGAGCTCATCCCCAACGTGCACCAGACCTGGAGATGAGACACGTCTGCAGGCGTAAGATACTGACCCAAAGCAAACTCCAGTGTGTGCGCGTGTGTTTGTGTGGAGTATTTTTAGACACTCAGTAATAACCAAAAAAAAACTTTTTCTAGTTGGCAATAAGTCAACTATATCTCCATGGAAACAGCTAGTCATCCGTAATCTCAAAATATGCAATTTTGCGGCAGTAATCCCAAGGATTTTATGTCTGTTTACAGTTCAAGAGGGCTGACGCAGATTAATCTCCTCGGTTCTCTGTCCATGTATCAGCCCTGATAAGATGGACGGCTGGCGTAGAAGAGAAAGAGATTACTGCACTTTGTGTCTACAGTAGTTTAGGATTATTTACATATGCAGCAGCAGCTGTAATCTTCTATGTTCATTTTTCCCTCCACATCACTAAAAATCTGACTAGAATGGTATCCAGCACTCACCACTGCGGTCAGCCGCCCCTCCCCTCATGATCCTGGCCACAATCACAGCTCCAGTAACCTCGTCTCTGCGGATCGTTGCTCCCTGAACAGCAACAAAGAACTATATTTTCACTTTTCTACCCAATGACCTCATGCAGACCTCTGATAGGCTAGTGAACCAGTGTGTGTACACTGCGGCTGAAGGAAAGCAATGTATAAAAAAAGTTCACCGGCTGTAACTCACAAGAATGAAAATATTCTGGAAGGTGATGTTTGGTCGCCTCACTGCTGCGATCCAAGCGAGCTGATGAGACTTTGTTATGCTAGATACTTGCTCTCTGACTATGCCTCCAAGCAGGAAAACGGTGAAACGTTAGCAGAGGTGTGACTAAGTCACTGCTTTGCAAATCACAAGTAAGTTAAGTCTTTCCAGTCAAGTCTCGAGTCAAGTCCAAGTCAAAGGAAATCAAGTCTAAGTCGAGTCCAAAGTCAATGATGTGGAAGTCCAAGTCAAGTCCAAGTCCTTATCTTTGAATTTTCAAGTCATAATCAAGTCAAGCTTCTTACAGCTTCATTTATTTGCTGAAACAAGCAGGAAGTGCAACAGAAACTGATTATAAACAAAGAGCTGCTGAATTTAGCAGAACAAGATCTAACCCAGAACAAAGAATGGTTTATGATTTTTGTCCATGTTATGCCACTTTTGTGCTAAAATATCAAATATGCTCAAGTCATCAAGTCAACAGATGCAAGTCGACTCAAGTCGCAAGTCATTGGCATTCGAGTCCGAGTCAAGTCGTAAGTCTTTATAGATTTTATCAAGTGAAGTCAAAGCCATTAAAATAATGACTTGAGTCTGACTCGAGTCCAAGTCATGTGACTCAAGTCCACACCTCTGAAAGTCAGCCCGTTTTCCACCATTTTCTCTAGCGATCACGAGTTGCATTCCACCACACAGCAACAATTTACCATGGATGCGTAATATAACCGATCAAATGAATAATAGATTAAATTGAGCCGCAAGACCGAGAATGAGCGCCCCATTGTCTGGAGTAACAAGCATTAAGTAAGAACTTGGAGGAAAGAACAGGGCGGCTGCGTTGGTGATGACGACACAATCCCAAGCCCTATTGTTAATAGTTGAGCTCCTCCTCCTCAGGTCACCAGCTCAGCTGTGGAATAGCATCTCAGTCCTCAACAAGGAGTTGCTGAAGTTCAACCAGCATGGTGGCATTGGTCACTCTAGTATGTACAGCATGTCCAAGAGCTGTCCATTAGGAGCCAGTCAGATGTCAATCATACACCCGTGACTGGAGCACACCTGACATCTCAAAATGGTAAATGGCCTGCATTTATATAGCACATCTTAGGAGAGGATACTCAATATAATTCAACACGATGATATGAAATTGTATCATGACACACGTGTGACACAATATCACCTCTAACTGAATCTGTAAGTTTGTTATGACCCGGTCTTGGTTCCAATGAGAACCAGGTTCCTGTTCTATCCAAACAGGAGCCTTTGTCCTCACAGACACCGTAAAACTGTTGGTTCTGTTGTTCCTGAATAGAACTGGAATAAGAACTAGAACCAAACGGATCTGGTGTAAGCAGATTTGGACCTAACTTGACTAGACTGCAATGTCTATGGTTCGGCCTTTTGTGCCCCCAAAATTCCTTTCTTCTCTTACCAGCGGCTCCTTGTTCTTAACCAGGCGGACGATCTTCACAGATTCCTCTTCAAAATCATCGTCCAAATCCTCTGGCAACGGTGGAAGAACTGGATCAAACTTCTTTTGGGCCACGATGTCATGAGCCGACAGCACTGCCTGCATGGCCAAGCAGCAACAGACGTATTGGTAACATTGCTTGATTGAAAAAAGTACTATAAGCTCTAGTGTGTGTGTGTGTGTGTGTGTGTGTGTGTGTGTGTGTGTGTGTGTGTGTATGTGTGTGTGTGTGGTTTTTTTCTTGTAAATGAGGGCTGAAATTTCCCTAAAGCTTACAGAAGATCCATTAGCTTGTGCATAATCAGTCTGAGTGAAATTGGCAGCATGAACCCGGAGGATGGGAGAGAGGTGCTGACAGCTCTGATGCCGGGCTTATATCATCGATGATCAACTTGGAGGCACATTAGGCATCATCGGGGGGAGCAGTCATTCAGAAGGTTCAGTCTCAGAGGAAATACTGCAAACGTTTAGCTGGGACGAGAGAGTTCACATGTCCCCCTTTTATCTGTTAGTCTGTGAGGGAAAACCACCTAAAACGTGTACCTTTAGGTGAGGGGTGCTCAGCAGGAGCAGAAGTTCTCGCTCGTCCTCCTGCAGAGCGCCGCTCTGAAGCTCCTCCGCCAGCTGATCGTGATTTAGGGAAGAGAAGATTAATTTCAGACATCTAGTTTGCACTTAATGTTTACATACCGTCTATGTAGAAGTGAAATGGCCTTGCACTTAGTGCTGGATATTGATTCTCAAGATTTAGAACCGATTATCATGATTCCATCCAGTCGGTCCCGATCTGATATTGAGTCGGGTTAGCGATTTTAAAACTGATGTTTTTAGCCGTTACCTTAATTACATGTTTGTAGTTATGCTGTCAGGCTGAACTACTCAACACATTCAGAGGAAGTCAGGTGTCGATACCTGCATTATTTAGAAAATAATAAATTCGGCCAAAAGCTGTGGCTGTTGAACACTAATGACCTTTTATTTCAGTTAATATTAAAAAAAAGACGTTCTTTGCCAGCGTAGCCTAAAGTAACAGCTGACATTTTTGTGAGCGAATTAGAAATGGATCTTTCTGAATTGTTAGGAGAATCGATTCTGAATCGGAGAATCATTTTTTAAGCGCAGCACTACTTGCACTTACATCCTCTGCCAGACAGGAGGCACTGTGTAGGACTGGAGTGGGACTGTACTTCTCATACTGTCTCAGCTTCTCGTGGATCTGAGATGTGCAGCAGATTAACACCAACTAGTGACCATTCATCTAAAAACATCAGTAGTCATGCCACTTTAACAGCAATAAAACCTTTAAAGATGTATTTTGTTGTTAATGTTAACTGGTTAAAGTCAGAAACATAGCTGATACGTTTTTAATAAAACATCTTCTCAACCTTCATGAGGTAGCTAATGCTTTTCTCACTGAAGACGTCTCTGAGGAAGACCAGGTCCTCTTTGTGGTTTGCATCAGGGTGAAGCTGGGATGTGAGAAGGGCCAGAGTCTCGTGCAGCCCTGACAACCAATAAAAAGTTGTTTTTGTAAAACTACTTTGGTTTCATTTCCTCTTCAAGCATCTTTCTTTCGTAGCTGAGCATCTACACTGCAAAAACGGACTTCTACGAATGTTTAAAATGCCTTTAGACATGACAAAAATCTGCCAATAGGGTAAGCAAAAGTTCTTTGGCTAGAAATCTGAAAACTAGCAAATGATTCAAATTTTTGATTATTTTGCTAGTTTTAAGAATTCTAGCCAAGCAACTTTTGCTTACCCTATTGGCAGATTTTTTTTTTACTCAAAACAAGAAACTTTGGATCATATGTAAGAATATTTACCCTTTTTTAAGTGTTTTCTGAAAAATGTATTTACTTTTTAGACTAAGAACAAGATAAAAGGTCTAAAAATTAGTTTGTTTTTTACTTTCATAGAAATCCGTTTATGTAGTGGAAAACTTAAAGCAGTGTGTTAGCTTCATTTGTTTATTCATCTTGACTAAATAACTTTTCCATCCTTTTCTCCCTTCAGACTGAAGTAATGAATCCATATTAATGCAAACCGGCCGTAAGACAGCTCGTGCATCACTCAGAGGCTCTACCTGTGCTTGCAGACACGATGGGCATGGCTTCGATCATTCAGAGGATGAAGAACAGACAGAAGGACGGAGACGAAGGACAGCTGCAGAACCTCGCCAACTCCTGGATGACATTAGAATCACAAAATAGAAACAAAAACAAAATACATACATGTAGACCTTTTGCTTAATTCATATTTTTTAATTCTCTGCATGGAGCTTTTAGAGCAGGGGTAATCAATTCCGGTCCTGGAGGTCTGGTATCCAGTACGTTTTAGTGGTTTCTCTGATTCAACACATTGATTCAGCTGTACAGCAGCTCACCAGGCTCTGCAAAAGCCTGTTAATCACTTGCTGATTGATATCATGTGTGTTGAAATAGAGTTAAAACTAAAACGCGCTGGATACCATTCCTCCAGGCCCAGAATTGAATACCCCTAGCCTGGCAAGCCAGACTAAATAAATATTTTATTTATAAATTAAAATAAAGAATTTTTAAAAAATTAAATAAATATATTATTTAGTCTGGCAACGCTTCACTGGCAGCTCTCGGTTAACTTAAATACATCTACGTGCTCCTGATTCTAATGAAGCCCCAGCCCAAATAGTCCAAAATTAATGTAAAAGCTGTTTCAATGGAGCTGTCACCATCTTGGTCCACTCTGTTGCACCATCCCGCCCACCAGATGAAGGGCCCTGATTGGCCCACAAAGCAGATAAAGCGCCGTGATTGGTTCACAAAGCAGAGCACTATGATTGGCCCACCATTATGGAGCAATCACTGCTCTCTATGTGAAACCCCTCTAGAGAGCTGTGATTGGCCAGCCAGAATGCTGCTAGAGGCTGCAGAGGTTCCAATGGAGCGTTCCTAGACCAAACTTTGCAAAGCAAGAATTTGGTCTAGTTCACTAGGCTAGAATACCCCTGATTTTAGAGAGTAGTTATTGATCATCTTTTTTCTTTCTGATATAAAAACTAGAGATGTTCAAATTTACAAATAATTATGTCAAACGTGAAAACCCCACTTTAAATAAGGGTTTAAATGGGGGAGGGGCTTAGAGTTCACCTTTCCAGTACTTATAATGCAGCTTTGAATCTCATTCCTAAGCAGTTCAGTCTAAGTCACACCTTCTTGCATCTAATCAACATGACTCCCTCTCAGTAGAGGCCAATGACTCATCCGGGGATGGAGAGGCAGGGTACCCAGAGTAGTTTTTGATCGTTAAATAACAACAGACAGCTACAGCTTATAAGCTTGACTCTCCCATATTCCAGTTAGAATTGACAAAGCTCCTCGGATGAGAAGTGAGACGTCTTCAAGAAACCAAACAAGTCCAGTTGCCTTCATTTGAACCCTTTGGATTACCATGCATGACCTGGATGACTGAGAACCTTCACCAGCATTTTGAGCATAGTTTTCATTTAGTCTTGGCTCGTTAATGAAAACTCCTGTTCGTCTCAGCATGTTTTAGTCACCAAAGAGCTATTTTTTGCTCGTCAGCATCTCGTTTTTGTTATGAAAAAAAGGGGGGGCATCAACAAAATCTATTCGGCATCGTTTTCGTTAACGGAAACAACACTCATTCCAATCACGTTTTTTTTTTTTTTTGCTCCCGATTCAATTCCGAGTCATTTAATTTTGAGTATCTGCTGATACCAAGTCCGATCTGATATTCTTCAGGAGTTTTTAGAGAATACAAAAGAATAAACTCTATTGATCCCACAGCAGCACCAACACTTATTAATTTGAAGGAGAAATAATAACAAAAGTACATGTTTATACACATAGGCAGTAAGCTAATATTGTAACCTTAGACCACTAACAACAACATTTTTATAATGTGTTTTTATTGTGAATTTATTTAAAAGTAGCAGCGTTGCTCTTATTTCATCTTCTTTACTCCTTCAGCTGTATTTAGCGATGTGTGTTTCCGTGACGGAGCTGGCACGCAGCGTCTCGGCAGACAGGCTAACTTTTCCCTGCATAACACCCGTAGCTACCGCGGGCTGCAGGAAACAACCAGACTTCTAGCACTTTTTGTCTGAGTTTGATGTAAACTGGAACTGTTAGTGGCAAACTAGGAATTAATGAAGACTGGTGATTTGCTTTGTTGATGCCCAAAGGGAAAAGCCAAAAGTGAAAATAGTCTGTTTGAAGGCAGCGAATCATAGAGCTTTGTCTTTTCCAGCATGCTGAATGCCCAGTATGCAAACATTACAAGTGTCTGTAGCTCTGCCTTCTCTGCTGGGTTTAAAATACCATCAAGCTGAAGACATTTTAGCTCTACTGAGGAGACACGCTAGCACTGTATTGGAGTCTAATAAAATATAAAAACTGGCATCAATCATCTTAGGTGTGTTCTTGCTGTGTCTTTCTAAATCCATGCTTTCGTTCTTTTTTAAACACAGAAACAGTTTTGTTTACCTGTTTGTAGCTACAGTTTCGCCGACGGCTGCCGGCTTCTTCAGGCTGACGCTGATGGTGGTGCGTCACTTCCTTCTCCGTTTATCTGCGGGCAGCAGAGGACGTTGTCGCCCTCTACTGCCCGCTCTCCCCTCTCCGACAATGCAGTCCCATGCGTGGTCCAGCGTGTAAACTCCGTCGTCCCTGTTCATGGTCCCACAGCCACGTCTCCTTATCTCGATTGCTTCCTTGTTCCATCTTTTGTATTTTTGTTGTTCGGTGGTTATGATCCGTGTGTTGTCCCAGTCCATTATATGGTTTTCTCTTAAGCAATGATCTGTTACGGCTGACTTTTTTATTGTACTTTCTGCTTCTTCTTTTGCTGCTCTTGTGTGTTTACGATTTGCCTCTTTCTCGCACTCCTTTCCGTGTTCTATTGTCCGTGTATTGAGTTGGCGTCCGGTTTCTCCTACGTATGTTTTATTGCATATTTTGCATGGGATTTCGTAGATGACTCCACATTTTTGTCCAGCTGATATTTTGTCTTTTGGGTGTACTAGTCTGTTTCTAACTGTTGTGTATGGCTTTGTTGGTGTGTTTATGTTGTGTTTTTTCATTGTTGCTCTTATTTTTCCGTTATGCCTCTGATGTATGGTAGGGTTATCACTGGTTTTGGTTCTTGTCTTTCTGGGTTTCTGGTTCTTTTTTTGGGTTGTTCTTTGAATTCCATTTTTGTTTGTTGTTTTCCTTTGTTTATTGCCCATGTCGGGTATGCGCAGGTCTTTAAAGCGTGTTGTATGTGTTTGTCCTCTTGTTTACGGTCTCTCTCTTCCGTTATTATGTTTGCTCGGTGATATAATGTTCTGATTACTGATATTTTGTGTATGGTGGGGTGTTCTGATGTCCATAATAAATATTGGTCTGTGTGTGTTGGTTTCCTGTATGTGTTTATGTTTAGGGTCCCGTCGGTCTGCCTGGTGATTTTCATATCCATAAATGCTATGCTGCCTTCTGTTTCTAACTCATAAGTGAATTTTATGTTGCCCGTGTCATCAATATTGTTTAAGTGTTGTGTTAGTGTTTCTGTTTGGTCTTTTGGTATGATTTCCAGTATGTCATCCACGTAGCGTTTCCATAGTTTTATTTTGCAGTTTGGGGGGGCGGTGGCTATGGCTTTTTATTCTAGGTCTTCCATGAAAAACTCGCACAGGGTGGCTGATAACGGGTTACCCATGGCGAAGCCTTCCAGTTGTTTGTATATTGTGTTGTCGTATGTGAAGTAAGTGGAGTTAGCTACCAGTCCTATCAGTTGTGCTATGTCGTCTGCTGTGAGTAGAGGGCGACAACGTCCTCTGCTGCCCGCAGATAAACGGAGAAGGAAGTGACGCGCCACCATCAGCGTCAGCCTGAAGAAGCCGGCAGCCGTCGGCGAAACTGTAGCTACAAACAGGTAAACAAAACTGTTTCTGTGTTTAAAAAAGAACGAAAGCATGGCATCAATCAAATAAGCACAAACAGGTATTTTAGTAAAGCTAGAAAACTGCACAGAGTTTTGGCTAGCAGCTATGAACGTAACCGAACTACGGAAGCTCTGCATGGACAAGACGTCTCAAATTCTAAACACAAAAGACCAATAAACAGGACACACTTCTTTCCTGCTAATACATTTTCACAGTTGATGCTAATACCTATGCTCCTTCAAGGGATGTGCTCCTGGCTGCAAAGCATTGCACCTTCAAATACAACATTTTGTCTTTACTTGTGAGTGTTTATGTAGACAAATACACTTGTTGATATGATATTTAGATAAATATGTAAACATATAAACTTGTTTATATTCAGTACAAGTTACATAGGGTTTTTTGTTGGTTCCATTATTTGAAAAATAAGAGAAAAGCCCCTTGAGAAAATAATCGTGAATCAAATCGCAATTGCAATACTGAAGAAAAATATCGCAATTAGATTCTTTTCCAAAATCACTCAGCCCTAATAATGAACTCCTTAAAAATGGCCAAAAAGGACAAAAAAAAAAAACAATGTTGTGTGACGCTAGCAGAAAGCTTCATAAAGCACAACATTTGTCATTTAAGCACCACCCAAATGTAAATGCCAGTATGAAGAGCGATGTGACCACGAGACCACTGACAGTGATCAATCGATTCACTACAGCTGAAGCTTGGCTGCAACTGTTAGCTGCTCTTCTTGCCGAGACATGAAGCTTTCATTTCTGCTGCACCAGAGAGAAGCTACGTCAAATTAAACTGGCCGCTTTAATTCATCATCACCTAGGCAACGTTGTTATACTTTATTAGGATCTACTTTAATAAGATCTACTTTAATAAGAGGGCCAGTAGGAGATTGTTAGGGTTTATTTGTTTCAGTTTATTTCTCTTTGCTTTGAGACACAAAACTAAGAAAGTTAACAGAATTGAACAAAACTAAGAATATGAAGTTGTGTTCATTTGCAGCCGTTTCTGGAACACGTTCAATTTTTAGGTTTAATACACTCCTATAAGGCTTCCCTATAGCCAGAGGTGTCCACGTTCATGCTGGAGGATAAACCGTAGTCAGTTCATTAATTATTTCTAAGTACTGATTTGTTTTTCCTCACACAGAGATGTTCAGGACCACAGGTGAGATTATTACAGAGTTTGCTTTCCTCATATTTTGTCTTTGATTAAAAAATTGAAAGTCAATAATATCAGCATTATGGGACTTTTAGAAACAGGCTTTATGAGACTCATCATTGTTCTTGCAATTGCAATTTCATTAATAAATATTTTTTATTTTAATGGTTCAGGAGGTAGAGCAGGTCATCCAGTAATCTGGTTTCCAGTTGGATCCCAGCTCATTTGGGTTCTTGAAAAACAACCATATAAATGTAATAGAAACCCAACAGTAACCTAATCTAAGCCATTATCATCATTAGTAATAATTATTTTTTAAAGATAATTTGCAAATCTGACTTAGAGTTATCTTGTACTGCCATTTGGGTTTCTACTGCCACTAAACTGGCTCTAAACACTCAAATAGTTCAAAACCATCTTCTGTCAGTGGTTTAGGAATGATATAAAACAAGTTGTTTCAAAAAGTCCCAGTTTGTGATGTCACAAATGGAGAAATTTGCATTGAATCCTCACCCACCAAAACTTATTGAGACAGAGGGAGGATACTGAAGGGACTGATTCTCAGCTGTGCTGAGAATGCCTAGGATTCCCCAAGAGGAGCTGGAGAAGAGACTTCTGGCTTCTCAGCTTCTCCCATTCTCTGGTTAAGCATCTATCCCTGTGACTGGACTCCAATGACTAAGTGGAAAAGGATAAATAAAGATAAATAATGCTAGAAAGGCCAATGATGGATGAATAAAATCACAAAGGGCCAGAGCTTGCAGCAACAAACGTTGGTATGTGTGAACCACTTTGAGGCAGACTGCTTGTCCCCATTCAGCAGTTTGGATAGTCAGGTCTCTTATCCAGTACCGAGAACACTACATAGTAGAATTTACCAGCAATGTCTTACGATGGCCTTGCAGCAGAAAGGTCCTAGGTTCAAATCTCAGCCTGGGGTCTTTCTGCGTGGGGTTTGCATGTTCTCCCAGTGCACACGTGGGTGTCTGTTAGGTACTCTGGCTTCCTCCCAGTCCATAAAATATATCTGTTAGGTTAAAAGACTTCTCTAAGAGTGTGTGTGTGTGTGTGTGTGTGTGTGTGTGTGTGTGTGTGTGTGTGTGCGTGTGTGAGTGCGTGTGTGCGTGTGTGTGTGTGTGCTGCCCTGCAATAGAAAAGCCTCTCGTCAGGGGTGTACCTGCCGGTTTGGCTGACAGCTGCTGGAGGTAGATATCAACCCCTACAACCCTGCAAGGATTTGTGGGTATAGATTATGGATGGATGGACTTCTAATGGGCCTGTATCAAGTCAGCTGCACGGAGCTATGCACTACTAGAGATCATACAGGGTTTTTTTGTTTGTTTTTTTTTTTCTCTTCTCGGTTCAGTCAGTGCCGCTCAGTTCAGGCAGGTTTAGCAGCAAACAACTTTTGAGGAAGGAACTTTACGTACTGACTCTGTGTCAAGTCAGCAGATAAGACATTAAGTACTTTTGTGTATCACAGTTAAACATGAACTAGTTTAGCTCAGAAGTTGCTTATCAAGTTAGCAGTGTAGTGCTGAGATGTATATGCTTTTAAATGAGCATTTAAACACACATGGGTGCACATGAAGTGATTTCCATCCATTCATTTTCTTCCAATTATCTGGAATTGGGTTGCGGGGGCAGCAGTCTAAGCAGAGAGGCCCAGACTTCCTTCTTCTCTTATTTTCAGTTGTTAGATTAAAGGGATATCAGGTAGTATTGTTTGGTTTTGGCACCCTAGTGTCTGTTATTAATTCATTGTGGTTAAACCGAAAATCAATTTCATTGTGGGCTCATCTTTGTAACACTTTAATCTGACTTGTGAAATGCCTCCTCAGTCTTCATTAGGTTCTACAGTAGCACCAGGCATGTCAGCATCAATTTACTATTGACTAACAGGGACCGGTCCGGACACTCTGAGGTTGCAAGTGCGATATTCTGGCCATAGCGAAGGGTGGGGTCTGAGTGGCTTTTCATTAACCCTGTAATGGGTCATTTTAGCACATACTGACTTAGGTAAACTGTTGAAAAATTTGAACAATTTGCCTTCAATTGTCCTGATTTTAGGAATGTTAAATCAGTTTGGTACATTCCACGACTGAACAGCTTTCCATATTTTACCAGTCAGGGTCAGTAAACATCTGGAACTCGCAGATAAACCCTCCTGATCATTGTGGATTGGGTTTATATTCCCACAACTTCCATCCCATCCCATCAGTTTCAGTTCTAACCCATCAACACAACACATGTCAACCACAGGTTCACACAGAGAAGAAAATTTATCTTGATATATACAAAATTTATGTGCAAGAGAACAGGCTCGATTTGAGAAAATGAGAATTTTCTTTAAACAAACAAAAAAAAAACACTTGACGGCTTCTCTTCTTGACTTCTGCTCTGAGCATCTGTTCCACCAACAGCCTTGTCACATTTTAATCACACAGCATCTGTGTGAAAGCATTGCTACAGCTGTGATTTGACCTTTAAACTCTACTAGTACGTTTCAACTAGGAATCAACAGTACTTCTCCCTGATTGATTCGGTCTAAAGCAGCTTCTTCACATGTTCCTTCATTTAACCATCTGGTCAAGAACTTCCAATCAATTCACACACCCAATGTTGGACAAATGCTGTTAGAAGTATTTTTACATCTTTAGTTTAGATTAATAAGTGCCAAAAATATGAGCATTCTGCTTTACTGAGTGAGATGTGTACTCTTTTCAAGGGTAATCCAAAAGGTTCAAATGGAGGCAGCTGGACTTCTTTGGTTTCCTGAAGACATTTCGTTTCTCATCTGAGGAGTTTTGTCACTTCTGACTGGAATATGGGAGAGTTAAGTTTACAAACTGTTGCTGTCTGTTTGACATAGAAGGCTTCTTTTACTCATCTATGTCAAACGGTAACGACCTACAGAGGAGGAGGTCTTAGGTTTCACCTTGTCAGCACCTTCAGCTAAACTCTAAACCTAATTTCATAACAGTTTCAGTCTAGAACACACCTTCCTGCATCTAATCAAAACAACCATTCCAACACAATAGGGCCCAACAACATCAGTGAGTCCTCGGGTAGTAGGGAGGAGGGGTATTCATAAGCTTGGCCTTCAATATTTTTATTTCAATTTCTATTTGGCTTCAAATGGACTTTTCTCTCTTTGTGATTAAATGAGTTTAAAAAGATTCAATTCAAGTTTATTTATAAAGTGCCAAATCACGACAAGGCACTTCACACAGTAAACATTCCAATACAGGTCAGTTCATTAAGCCAATCAGTAAAAGGTTTCCTATATAAGGAACTCAGAAAATTGCATCAAGTTTACAGCAATTCTCATACTAAGCAATCATTTAGCGACAGTGGAGAGGAAAAGATGCAGCCAGTAACCTGTTCAGCCTGATCAGCTTAATCAGTGATTTGCTAATCTGACACTCATAAATTATTTTTTCTCTACAGCCTGAGCAATCTGGCAGAAATAATAAAAAATCTCACATTATCCTGGTCTGTATTTGTACCACAGCTAAGCTCTAATACACACTAGTAACAACAGATCGTCCGTGCGGGGGCTTAACTTCTAGAGTCATAGTTTAAATTTGAACTATGAAAAGTTTAAACTTACAGAAAATAATCTGATCGTTGTAGTTCTGTGCATTAAACTGGATTTGGTCAAAGTCAGAACTGTGACTTAACAGCCCTCAAAACCCAAATTGGTGAATCTCTGATGACAAAAGCTTTAACACAATAGTTCTTACCAACTCTAGTTTCTTAGTTTCCAAAGGCCATATGGTATTTTAATCCAACTGAAGATGGATGTGCTCTCTCTGGATCACTGAGGATTCCCCAAAACAACAAAACCAAACAGACTAAAGGGTAAAAATAAACCCAGCAGTGCTGGAAACACCAGAATGTTAGATGTCTTTGGACCACAGATAGAGCAGGCGCGGACCTGAGTGAATCAGCCGACTTTAACCTGCATGGTTCATGTTGTCTGACTAGAGAACGATTCAGTCTAAACATTCAGAGAGTTTCAGCCCCACCACTCACATTAGCAGGCGTGCACGCCACCTGCTCTCCACACTCATTTGCTGTTGGACGAGTCCCAAATGGGAGACAAAGAGGGTGGGGGTCACCAATGTGCTGCTGCCATCTGCCCAGCCCTGTACAGCGTGACAGTCCATCCACCATCCAGGAAACCATCCACATGGCTTATCTGGCATATTGGAACTTGACATATTCCATTTTCATATCCACTGGAAACAAAACAAGCCACCAGCTGCATTCTTTTAAATAAGCTCTAGGAAAAAAAAACATTTAGTTTTATTAAAACCCAATGATTACTGACTGATTGAAAACTCTCTTTTTCATACCACATGGATGTGGCGTTGTTGATAGAAAATCTCTTGATTATAAACATTAATATAAAACCACTCTGACATTTCCATTATATTCTCACCGCATTTAGATAAAGCACAAAGTGAAACGCAGAGCAGAGGAGGTCAGGCAGACGGCTCCTAAGAGGCTTAGAAGACAATCACTTGAACACCTTCCGCTCACTCGCCCTGAAGCACAGCGGGGAAACCATCAGGCTGACCGACACTCCCACTACGAGCAGCATGGCTGCGCCTTTATGTCTGAGGAGCATAACCTGACGTTCGTTTCAAAAAACACCCACAGTCGACACTCGTTTCTGTGCCGAAGTGGGATGAGGAATCCTCATCCCATCTGATCAGGAGCTAAATCTTAGACACTTTAGATTGTTGGTGTTAAACGGCAGGAAAGGAGACGTGCATGGATGGAAAATGAGAGAAAATCTCTCGGGGGATGAATTTGTTCAGAGTCCCACTGGAAAAATTGGAGAAGAAAAACACACCCAGGCCGATTTGTTTATGCTAATGTGCCTATTAAAGTCTTATATTAGCTTTTTAGCATTTTTGTGCTGGTTTTACGGCTCAGTGTTGTCTTTTGTGTTTGTTTTGAGTAATAGTTTGGTTTGTAAACAACAAATTAGTTATTTTACTTTATTTTAATTTTTATTGTTGATGTGTTTTTGCATTGCTCTTTTCATTTGCCGTCATTTTGCCTTCTGTAGATGATCTTTAGCTTCTTTTTGTCATATTTTCTGTTTTTTGTGGCTTTTATCTGAGCTTTTTTGTTTATCTTTTGCGTCTTTGTGGTTTTAGCACTGCGTAGTAGTCTAGACATTTGGAGGGGATCATTTAGAAAATAAACCTGGAAAAAATAAACAATAATTGGATAACAATAGAACTAAATCAACATTTGATTTTTAAATTCAAGCTCACTGATGATCTAAACAGACTCCTCATCTCTACGGCATTTTAATGACCTCTGTGGAAAAACATATAGGTACACATTTGAATAGTGAAATGTATACTGAAATAATGAACATATTTGCAAAATACAAAATTAAATATTTTAAAGGAAGTTTTAAGCAAGATGGCCTTTGGAGGTCATTAAAACGTTTTTTAAGCAGCGTGCATTTTGAACATGTCAAACTATTGCTGCCTTTTCTGTAGTAGATTTGCATTTGCCGCAACTTGTTTTTGCACATTTGCATCTCTTATCTAGGATTTTGGATCATTTATGTAACTGTGGTAAATAAAAAAGCACATTTTCCTTCTGATGGTAAACATAAAGCACTTGTGTGTTTGTTTCCAGTCTTTTGTATTTGTAGGACTTTTCATCTTTTTGTTTTAATAATCGTTATGTTAACTTATGGACATAAAAATAAAAAACTCAGAGAATGTGCTCTGACTGTCAAAGAGACTCAGACTGCTTTCATCCATCTGACAGTTTATCTGCATAAAACACCTACTTTTATTTGTTTTACAGCCACTGAGTCATGAAACTGATTTCTATGTTTACAACAGCAGATGCATCATTATAGCCTCTAGTCACTCTGACCTTCAGATCTCTTTGTTTCCTCAGAGCTAATATAAAACCATAAAAGTGATCCTGGCCGACGGCGGCAGCAGAGCGTGACAAAGGCCTGCTCCCGATCTCAGAGAGGTCAACACAGACTTTGTCCTCCATGAACTCAACTCTTCATCATTTAATGGACAGAATGAAGCCCTGTTCCGTTATAAGTCCTGAGATGCTTAAAGACCACTCACACCTTTATCCTGTGTATTTCTGCAGGATTAGTGCAGCCCATCAACCAACCACAGGTGAAACATGCCCCTCATACCACCATGACACGTGATATCAAACCTTAGTTTAAAAATACTCAAACACGTTCTACCAAACAAAAGGTTTACAGTTGTGTGATTAAAACGTGCCCCTTCCCTCAGACTGAGGACCTGTTAAGTGAGCGCACATTGAAAGCATCATCTTCCTCACCTTGTTGACGCACCTCTTTTGTCTCCGCTCAGAGCGACAGCAGCTCCCCGTCTCTTCTGTTCGCTCCCTCTAAGCCTGGCTGTCACACATGAGGTTTTAGTCCTCTGTTTCTTTCTGTCTATCCCAGCGAGCCGCCCCCTTCCCCCCTCCTCCGTCGCTCACTTCGCTCTCTTCTTCAGATGCCTTCAGCGACGCCTGGGAAACTCTAAACTCTCCCACTTGTACTGGTTTTGGACGACCCAGCTTTCTGCGGACCCCCCAAATCTGTCCCAATTCCATAAAAACAAGTCCAAAATTAAATGCTGACTGACATTTTTATAAACTATTTTATTCATTTTAAAGGTGAATTTTTAATAAACGCCATAGTCCTTTAGTTTCCCTATATTAAAACATCGAATGTGTTTTTATCAGAAAAGAATAACGTGAAATAGGTTAATTAGAATCAGAAAAAAACATTTATTTAATGTTTTTTCCTGGTTATAATTGGACACTCTGAGGCATGGATGTAATTTTCACTTTGGGGGGGGGGGGGGGGGTATCTTTACAGTATGTTCTAATGGGAAACAGGCTTCAACACAATTGGTTGTTTTCTGCTTGGTCCTAGAGCTCAACCTGTGTCAATTTAATATAGCGTAATATTGTTTTTGGATGGTAAAAAGTGCAGGGATCAAAACTTGACTTTGGAAAAAGTGGGGGGACATGCCCCCCCCCCCCCCCCCCCAAATTATCCCGCATTAGCTTCTGACCAACGATAGATGGTAAAATTCTAGGATTTGAAACTCCTCAAAGATCTACATCACACTGTCACTTAACATTCATGGACTCGCCCATCTTCACCCATAACGGGGAAGGCTGTTGTTGTTGTTTTAATATACGGTAATCAGCAGCAGACATCTCGGCTGGTTTAAGCTAATTGTTAGCATTAGCATTCTCGCCTCACAGCAGGAGTTCTCATGGGTTGTGTTATTTGTGGAGATAAAACATCCATATTGCAAGTCAGTGGTAGAGTCGCGTGGCTGTTATCCAATTCGGCGCGAGATGTCCAAAAATCAGGAAATAATACTCCAAAACCTGAAGCTCACTTTGCCCTGCTGAGTCAGGAGTTTGTGGACTTTTCTGTACCCCGAGTACTGCCTGAATGGCATTTATTCCTTCTAGACTGCTGCAAAAGTATTGATGAATGAGAAATCCAGAAATTTAAAGTAATTTATTGCCTTCAGCTTTTTGATTTTACCCAGTTTTTTGCTTCTATTTCCTAAACTAAACCATTTACTTAAATTCTTAAATATTGATGCTGTTAATATAGAGTTAATGAAAAAAATGTACATATAATTAATCTAACAAAAAGGTAATTTTCAAGTGATTGCTGAATAAATTCCAACCAAACCACCCTTAAACATTTCTATTTTCATAAACTTGCTTTTATAATATAATCTCCTTGCATTTCAAAATGAATTTATTACATGTAACCATTTTAGTATTAATTTTAAATGCAGAAATAATGATCATGTTAATGTAGGTGTTCCCTTATCAAATTATACGTAGATACTTGTCTGTGGTACCTTTTCCAATAGTCCCTGAAGGCAGCAATGTGCGCACACATGCTGTGAGCTGCATGCCTCTTTGCTTTGCTCCTCTCTGCATCTATTGCTATTCATGCTTTCCCACCCACCTCATCGCTCAGTGAGCCGCACATTTTCTGGGTGAAGCCTCGCAGGAATCAAGCTTTTTCAAACGTGTGAATCTTCATAAAATAAAAAAGAGAACACTTCCCTTTGTTTTTCTCACTCACCCCTTCCCTCTCCCCTCTGATTCTGTTATTTTCTCTTGTCCACCGTGCCTCTGCTCATTTAGCCCGCAAGCCCGTTAATACGTTCAGACACAAGAAGAGAAAAACTGAGCGGTATCGTAGCTGTCGCTTTGTTGTTGGTTGAGTTTATCTGATTAGACTAGATTACACCGTAGGAGTGTGGCTGATGATAAAGGATCTGTTTCGTTGGAAAAAAGCAAGTGATCGTATCAAGATAAAATATAACTGAAACAATTTAATGATAAAAGGAAGTTTAATAATAGGAGTTTCTCAAAATCTAAATTTACAAAATGATACAAACTCTAAATCGAGAACCTACATTTTATTATACATCAGCTTAAAATATATCCAATTGTTAGGGTCACACCCGTAAATACTGCTGTTTCTTCTTTGATTTGTTTGTATTTAGCTTTCTGAGCAATCTTTTCAGCCTCCTCTGGTGAGAATGAATGATGGTTGGAACCATCTAATCTTTGGTGTAGTGGTGCTGTCACACATCGGAGTCAGATTTCTGCAGGAAAAACACAATTACAAAAAACAACAAAAGAACAGTTATTTCCATGCAGGTTTGAGTTATATCCCCAAGCAATAAATCAACAAAATTGTAAACTAATTACAAATCACTCACTAGATATACCGGATTCTGGAAAGATGCAGCATTTTCACGTCCAGTAGGTTCTAACTGCTGTCAAAAAAGAATAAATTAAACCTACAGGCTTAAGTTGACATAAATACAAACTAAAGAACGGTTTCAGCTACTAGACGGGAAACCTGGTGTAACACTTTAACTTGTTTCTTAGGTTACCTGTGACTCAGATGGCTGTGCAGAAGTGGCTTCAACACCTTCTTCAGCTGAATCATCAGCTGGGTTTGTTAACACTTCCTGAGAAGAGATCAGAGATATTCAGCTAAATAAAGATAAAAGTAGATGTTTTTTTCATGCAAAGCTGCAACAACATGTAGCGTCATGAATGTCCTGTTGTTGAACTAAAGGTCATGATCTGCTGCATCTGCTCGAGCAGAGACATAAAGTCTCTGACACAGGCTAATCTACATGAGATATTGGCCAAGGTCTTTCTTGCACTCTGCTCATCTGAACTGCTTCACCTCTGTTTCAGCACAAGACGAAGACAAAGAGCTCTCTTGATGAACACATAATCAAACGACTTTGTTATAACCAATAATAATGTGAGCCCAATGTTCAATCAATCTGTGAAATGACAATGTTATTACTTGATATTATAATCCTGTGATCAGTAGTATTTTACAAGTAATTATAATCCTGGACATTTGCACTAGACACTAATGACATGCAATGCTAAAGTCACACGACACATTTCCTTTTGTCTGATCCAATCAGAACCTTTGTTTCTGATGCGAGGCGTGGTTTTCTGTGGTGTTTGTGTAAACCCTCTTTTGCATGTCAAATTCTGATTCGCCAGTAAACCAAAATATGACAATTATAAAAACTATTCCACGCAACCATTTTTTTTTCTAGTTCAAAGCATTCTAGAGAAGTCTCGGACAGGCCATCCGGACTTCCTCTTCAGCCAAAAGAACCTCGACAAGCTGGATAAAATCTGTTGCAAGTGACACCTGACCGCAAGTTCCTTCAGAATAAAAGCTGAACCTCACGACCCCTTCAGGGTCTCGCTGATGCCAATAATAACTGTCGTGACCTGGAAGCATTCCAAGACTAGTTTGGTCGGCACCGCTGCTTTTCTACCGGCTTCGGTTGCAAGGAGGGTCCAAGAGGACCTCGGCATTCTAGATCTGATCGGAGGCTTCCCCTGGGGTATGTAGACCGACAGATGGCGTCTCATGTGTGTTATGAATCTCCAACTGTAGTTTAGAGCGAAACATTCACTCCCACTCAGAACTAAATGCTTCTCCGGATCCACTGGTTCTGATAATAACATTCTACACACACACCATCATCTCACGTCTCACTCCACCTTAGTCCATCAGTACACAGAGTGTTTAAAGTTAGTCTTGTTTAAATTGTGTAGAAATAAATTTCTTAACTATTATAAACCTGACTCTCTCTCTTTCCTCTGAGTTAATACGAAGTGTCACATAATCCCTGCAATAAAAAGTTCTGATCTTCTGGTTAAAATATTCAAAGATCCATCAGATTGATATTTCATATTTCTGTGGAATCTCACATTTTACGGTTCATAAGTAAAATGTAAACTACCCATCCTTTACAAACATAAGAAATGTTACAGGAAATTTGTAAAACCAACCGTGGTAAAATCGGGGCGACCAGATGCACTTGTTGAGAGATTTTCTACACCTTGAACGTCCTCCACATATAAAGGATTAATAACGTTCTCCTGAGGACAGAAACCAGCAAATCAAAACATCAAGCTCTTATTTTACACAACAAAACAGACTCTAGGAAGACACCTTTTTAAACGATCTAAAAGGATCTTCATGTAGTAGAAGATAAAACACTTTGGGGAAGATTTGGTTCCTGCCAGAAAGTCAAGCTGAGTTAATAGAATGTGATTTTTGTTTGTTGACCTTGTTTATTTCAGCAGGAGAAGAGGCAACTGGTGGCACACTTCTGGAATCATGCTGCTGTTCTTCATACGTCGGGTTCTCAAAGCTCCTTCCCTCTGTCTCAGCTATGGACACGGACATGCAGGGAACCTGAGCAAATTACAGAACACAATCAGGTGTTGGTATTCATTGTTGACTAACAATAAGGATTTCATCTATTTAAGATTACCTCTACAGTCTGACTTGAATCGCTGTTGTCTGGTTTTGGTCCATTTTTGGTGTAACCGTTCCTAAAAATAAACAAAGCATTAGTTTACAGTAAAAAACATAGAAGCTTGTATCTATGCATGCCATCTATAATCGCCAAGGTCTACCCGAGGCCCCTGAACCCGGGCCAGGCACTGCTGCATGTTACTGCCTTCTTCCCGGCAGCACACATATCAGGACCCGACCCCCAAGGCCCCGCCCAGATCCCCACACAGGGCCAGCCACCGCAACACCCCGAGCCCCCAGGCCCCCACCCAGACCCGCCATGGGGCAATGCAGCTGCCAGGCAGTGACCCCGTGGCCGCCGCCAAGACCTCAGAGGGGCCCCACTAACAACCGCCAGTAGTCCACCCCCCAAGGCAACCCAAGCACCTCCAGAGGGGGGCAACGGCCCCCCAGTTCCAGACATCCCCAGTGAACCCACCTCCAGGGAACATACGGATACTCTAAACTCACACCCTCCACCCCCCCACCCCCCACCCCCCCACCCACATCATCCCGCAGGACAACATCAACGGTCCCCCATTATCGCTATGTGATGGAACGATCAAAGGAGCCCAGAGAGATTGATTTGAAGTGGAAGCAGAGACTGAATCAAGTGTAATATGATCTAACAAAAGATTTCTATACTGGTTAATGCAGAGAGTTTCTCTATTTTTACAATTCAAGAGGAGAGTTTTCTTAGCGATGCATATGGCAGTCAGAACCACGTGAACCAAAGATGTTTCAATCGGGACATCGTCCAGGTTTCCCAGTAAACAAAGAGAGGGGGTGGTTGGGATATGACATTTCAGAGACTTTGACAGGTCTTCACATACTCTACCCCAAAAATTCCTGGACAGGTGGACAGGACCACAGTGCGTGAATGTAATTGTCAGGAACGTTGTTTGTGCAGTGTGTACAGGTGTCAGACGACACAAACCCCATCTTGAACATCCGATGACCTGTATAGTGTACTCTGTGTAGAATTTTGTACTGAATTAATTGTAAATTGGAGTGTCTGATCATTTTAAAAGTTTTTAAACAAGTTTGGGACCAGAAGTCCTGGTCAAAGCTAACTGATAGATCCACCTCCCATTTTTCAATAGGGATTGCTATTCTATTGTCTATTTTGGACAGTGTCTTATATACTTCAGACAGTAGTTTGGGGGGTTTGAGATTATAGAAGTCTAATACCCTTGGTGGTGTTTGTAATTCTATTTTATTGAGCCTAAATTTTTGTTTGACTACAGATTTAATTTGTTCATAACTTAACTTCAGATTCAGGAGGAGCAATGTGGTTTTCGTCCTGGCCGTGGAACACTGGACCAGCTTATACCCTTAGGGGGATCCTGGAGGGTACGTGGGACTTTGCCCAACCAGTCTACATGTGTTTTGTGGATTTGGAGAAGGTGTTTGACCACGTCCCTCGGGAGACCCTGTGGGGGGGTACTCCGGGAGTATGGGGTACTAGGCCCTCTGATACCGGTTGTTGGGTCCCTGTATGACCGGTGTCAGAGCTTGGTCCGCATTGCCGGCAGTAAGTCGGGCTCGTTCCCAGTGAGAGTTGGACTCCGCCAAGTCTGCCCTTTGTCACCTTTTCTGTTAATAACCTTTATGGACAGGATTTCTAGGTGCAGCCAAGGTGTGGAGGGCATCCGTTTTGGTGGTCTGAGGATCAGGTCTCTGCTTTTTGCAGATGATGTGATCCCGTTGACTTCATCAGAACGTGATCTTCAGCTTTCACTGGAGCAGTTGGCAGCCAACTGTGAAGCAGCTGGGATGAGAATCAGCTGCTCTAAATCTGAGACCATGGTCTTGATTCGGAACAGGGTAGAATGCCTTCTCCAGGTCAGGGATGAGGTCCTGCCCCAAGTGGAAGAGTTTAAGTATCTCGGGGTCTTGTTCACGAGTGAGGGAAAACTGAAGCGTGAGATCGATAGGTGGATTGGTGCTGCATCTGCAGTGATGCGGGCGTTGTAGCGGTCTGTCGTGGTGAAGAGAGAGCTGAGTCAGAAGGCGAAGCTCTCGATTTACCGGTCGATCTACGTTCCTACCCTCACCTATGGTCATGAGCTTTGGGTAGTGACCGAAAGAATGAGATCGCGACTATAAGTGGCCAAAATGAGTTTTCTCTGAAGAGTGGGGAGATAGTGTGAGAAGCTTGGTCATTCGGGATGGGCTCGGAGTAGACCCGCTGCTCCTGCACATCGAGAGGAGCCCGTTGAAGTGGCTCGGGCATCTGATCAGGATGCCTCCTGGACGCCTCCCTGGTGAGGTTTTCTGGGCACGTCCAACCAGGAGGAGACCTAAAGGTAGACCCAGGGCACGGTGGAGGGACTATGTCTCTCAACTGGCCAGGGAACGCCTTGGGATTCCCCCGGAGGAGCTGGCCAAAGTGGCTGGGGAGAGGGAAGTCTGGGCCTCTCACCTTAGGCTACTGCCCCCACAACCCGACTCCGGATAAGCAGATGAAAATGGATGGATCGATGGAAAGACTAATTTGGATGCAAAATTTTGTACCATTAACAATGTTGGAGTTTTTCCAGCTTTGCCTCACCTGAAATTTGAAAAATTAGGCATGGATGGCATACTGGGTATACTGCTCTGCAGTCTTTGCAGCAGGTTGGACTTTCTCCTTGCAACAAAGACCAGAGAAACCAGCAGCACCACAACCAGTATCGTCACTCCAATGGCTATTCCGACTGAAGAACAAGGAGAATGAAAATAAAGCGCATAATTTTCACGTTGTTTAAAGTACTGTAAGATATTCTCCCATGAAACTGAAACCTGACCTACCTGAAGATGCAACCGTGTTAAAAACGCTGGTCTGGCAGTATTCTCCTTTCCAGTTTGGAGGACATCTGTGAAACAACACATGCATTTAAATAGTCTCATTTTTTAAATACAGTGCATGATCTGAAACTTTACAAAACTTTATACAGACTTTACATAAACTTTACACAAACTTTAAACAGACTTTCAGATCACCATTGCATTTTCTTTAAACTGTCAGTTCCTGCGTTCCCACCTCCTGCTAGCTGCTTGATTAGTTCTCATTTTCTTAATGAGAGCTCAGCTAGCAAATTTTCTGCAGCTTTTAATCCACCCTGTTGTTCTGATAATGACCCAGATTCCTTAACTGATTACTTTAACAAGCACCGCCTCTCCATTCCGGACAACGTCTATCCTGTCAGAACCAGATTTACCAACTTAACATTGGCATTTGCAGCCACAATGCGGAACATTTGAGGAAGAAAATCCATCTCCATCTCCATCTGCTAAGGACCTTCTGACACCCATTAACTCTGCAGTCTGAGACGCAAGGGTTGCCTATTTCTCCAACCTGGTGTCCCGGAGCAAAGTCAATTTTTGTCCTGTGCACTTTTTACTGTCCAAAAACAATATTACGCTATATTAAATAGACACTGGTTGAGCACTAGGACCAAGCTGAAAACAACTGCTTGTGTTGAAGCCTGTCTCCCATCACATACTGTAAAGATTACCCACCCCCACCACCCCGGTCCACATGCCAGTTGTGTCCCCCACTTCTAAAGTCAAAACTACGTCTATGCCCTCAGCCTTGTCTCTGCCTCTCCTGACTCCAACCTGACCCGTCATCCTAGATAGCTTTGCTCCCGTTTCTTTGCCTGAGTTAACCAAACTAGTTAACTCTATGAAGAATTTTGCATGCCCCCTCGACATCTTACCCTCATCTTTGTTTAAAAAAGGCTTTTCAGTCCATCGGTCCCAGCGTGCTCTCTATGATTGATGCTTCTCTGGTTTCTGGTCAGGTCCTTGCTTACTTTAAGAACGCTGTAATCCTTAAAAAAACGAGTCTTGACCCCTCTCTCCATAGCAGCTTCAGACCCATCTCTAAACTTAATTTCATCTTCAAGATCTTGGAAAAGGTTGTGGCTAAACAACTCACAGCTGCTCTCGATGAACATAACGTCTATGACAGTTTCCAGTCAGGTTCTCATAGAGCTCATTCTACTGAAACAGCTCTTCTTAGGGTCTCTAAAAACCACATTGTAAACTGTAAAGCACTTCAAGTTGCCTTCGTGTAGGAAACGTGCTGCATAAATAAAGTTATCTTGTCCTGTCTTGTCTGAGCAGAACCTCCCTGAACCGTCTACAGGTGGTTCAGAATACCTGTGCTCGGCTTCTGACCAAGTCCTCCAAGCACATCCACATCACCCCGCTTCTCCTCCAGCTTCATTGGCTGCCAGTTACCTTCAGGGTACATTTTAAGATCTTGGTTCTGGTCTAAAGGGCCCTACATGGACAAGCACCATCACATGGTGTTCTTCTCTGTCCCTGCACCCCCATCAGGTCCCTGAGGTCCAGTGACCAAAGCCTACTGGTTGTGCAGCACCAGGCTAAAGACCAAAGGTGACAAATCATTTGCTGCTGTGGCCCCGAGACTCTGGACCTCTCTCCCCCTGAGCCTGAGATCAGTGTACTCAGTGGTCTCCTTTAAAATGCAGCTGAAACCTCACCTGTTCATCACCACCCTCCCTTTATTCACCTTTTTTCTACCAACTCCGCCTTTCCCACTGATTTCCTTCTTTCCTTTTCCTTACAATTTTCAATCACAATTTTATTTAATTTACATTTTTTCTCATTTTAATCATTCATATATATATATATATATATATATATATATATATATATATATATATATATATATATATATATATATAATACTTTACACACATATATAAACTTTACATAGACTTTACACAAACTTCAAACTAACTTTACACACATTTCATACAAAATTTACATAAACTTTAAACAGATTTTACATATATTGCACATAAATGACATAGGGCTGAATGGTCTTACATGCAGAGAGCCATGTTGTCATCAAAGTAACACGTGCCTCCGTTCTGACACTTACACGGTGGTGGCATGGTGGGTGGAGGATCGAACCCTGAACATAAATAAGGATCCAGTTCATAAAATGTACTAAAGCTTATGAATGCAATGCTGCATCACCAGCATATCTCTGGATAATCTAAAGTCATTAGTTGTTCTTCAGATAACTAGAAAAGAAAGGGTTCTGCAACCTTTACAATCTAAGGACCCGTTTTTGCCTTTAGTCCACTGAGCTAAAATTTGCAAGCAACCACAAAAGTTACAGGACATTTAGAAAATTGACTATTTGTAATTTTTGAAAAAGATCCAAGGAAGAGCATTAGGGCCACTAATAAAGTGCTTTTGTCTCAGAAACATGAGAGTTCAAACTCTGAGAATAAAGCAAGGATTCTAATTCTTTTCAGAGATTAAAGTCAGAAATATTTTTTCTCTCTTCAGTAAATATTTATTATAAGAGAATTGTTTAACTTTTTGAAAAAACACATCATTTCAGTAGGTTTTTAAATCCTTTGGAATGTTGATATTTGTGGGAAATTATGTAAAAATACCTCATAAATAAATTTAAAAATGTTAATGGCACTTATGGAAATGCTAATTAAACATTCTGTATAAAAACTGGAAAGCTGCTTAAACCTACATATATCTATTTTTAATAACATGTTGGTTTATTATAATTTCTAGGGAAAATTAGTAAGAGCCATTGTGGAGGATCTAAATAGCAGCTCCAGAGCAGCAGGTTGCAGACCTCTGATCTAGATTTTATGAAATAATATTTAAAACACAATAACAGTTAAACCACGCCTCCTTTTCTCACCTGCATCGCACTCAGTGTTGCTGCCAGGGACAAAGCTGGTGCCTTCAGGACAGGCGCAGGTGTAACCTCCAGGTCGGAGCAAACATAGGTGGCTGCAGGTTCCTTTACATGGATTCCTCACTTCAACAAATAAAGATATAAAGTGTCTTTAGCAACAGCTCACATTTATTTATGCTTTATTTATTTTTTGATAGACAAAAATGTGTCTGATGCATTATTGTATTTGTGGACGTGGGCAAGGAGCTTACTGCTGATGGAGTTGTATCTCTGCTGCTGGAACACAGAGATCTGAGTCAGCCAGGGTCCTGCTGTCAGCAGCTTGGTTTTGCTTCCACGACCAAACTTGTCCTGCCGATACACCTCACCTTTCTCCTGAGTACTCCAGTACACATGGTCCTCAAACACACACACGCTGAATGGGTTCTTCACATCTGTGTGAGAGATAGTTGGTGGTTTTGTTCAAAGATGAGCCAAAAACTGTTATGAGACTTTTACATCATCCAAACTTTCACCTATGAAAACAGCAGTTCTACGCTGCTCTCCTGAGGGCAGAACAGACTCGATGCGGCTTTCCTTGGAATCCGACCAGTAGATCCTGTCATCGTTGGTGAAGTCGATCGACAGACCAGTGGGCCAACCCAAACCATCGCCTACCAGAACTTTCCTGTTCTGTCCATCCAGCCAAGAACACTCAATCTTAGCCGTGTCGCCTCGATCAGCCCAGTAGAGCGTCCTGAAGGTTCACAGCAGTAATGAGAACACTGGACACCTCAGATGCTGGCTCAAGTGCATCCAGCAGATAAATGCTGTTGTACTTGTGCTTTTCTTTAAGAGATTTAATACCAGAGGAATAAACACATAACTCATTTAGCTAAATACATTTGCTGGCCTTGTCTAATAGAAGACTCCCAACATTAGTTTAACTCTTTAATTATTATTTTTTTCTAATAAGAAAAGGTGATCCTTGTCTTACCCCAGATGAGGATTAACCGCCACAGCAGAAGGGAGACCCAGCTCAGTTTTGACAAGATGTTTCCTGTAGCGTCCATCCAACATGGCCACCTCTAACCTCTTAAGCCTGGAGTCCGCCCAGTAAAGGTTTCTAAAGTAACAAAAAGGCCAAACAGATATTGTTAAAAGAACAACTGTCCATACACAGTCATGTGTTCCATTAATCAATGGCTTTAGCAAGTTATAAACACAAGAGCTTGGAGAGGATCAGTTCTGTTTAATCACCTGCCAACCCAGTCCACAGCAATGCCATCTGGTGAGGTGATGTATTTGATGCCAAGGTCAACAGCAGCCCCAATGTTGTTACTACCATCGTCCACTGAAGGTATGTATGCTCTCTTAATAGCACCTGAGACAGCGTCCTTGCCAGCGACAGTGAAATACACCATACCTAAATAAATATTAATTACAATGGTAATTCCTATTACTGGTTCTTAATGTAATGTATGTAACGTCCAGCAATGGTCAGTTTTTAGGTACAGTTTGACCATTCAACATCTGGTCAAAAAGACGACACAAGATTGCATGTGTCCCCTTTAAATTGGCCTGCCTTCATCCCATCAGCTGGAGCTCAGAGTCTCTGCAGCTCTGAAAAAAGATAACGGCATGCCAACAATAGCATTCTCTCCTCAAGGTCCAATCTTACAGGTCTTCATGCCTCCATATAAGGAACACTCCAGCTCGGATCAGTTGCTAAGTGAAAGAATGATTTCCTAAATCACATATGAACTTCTACAACTTATAAGCTAGATAATAATTAAATAAACGTTTGTTTATTGCTAATTATAATAATTATAATATAATGAAATGTTTCATTAATCTGTGCTCAATGAATAAAGTTTGAAATGAATGTCATGTTATGATTACAGTGATTGAAATACGTTTCAGCATGTTAATATGACAAGGTCATCACCATTTGCACTCACACAAGAACAAGTAAGGTTAAGTTAAACTCTGACACATAAATAGTCTTTTACCCCAGTCAGAGCATCCGTATCAAAGAAGGCGTGTTTCAGAGTTTCTTGGTAACATTTCTCAAACCTGTCAACCTTTGGTTGGCTACACAAATCATAACATGAGAACATCAAAACTGGATCACTCTGGGTGATCTCTCAGTCCTAGATACAGTTTCAGACCAGCCACCTGAAGCAAAACCCTCTTTAACCCATCAATGCTTTTGACACGTCGTCAAAATCTTTTTGCACCTGCAAAGCTGATACAGAAACAATTCCTACAGAACAAGCTGATATTGTTTAGACTCCTTCAGAGTCCCAGACGGGCGGTTCCATCCATCTGTTGTGACCCGAGACATCTCTGGACTGAAGCGTCTGTGCCACGGTATTCTACAGCCCTTCGGTGCCAGAGGTCAGCCGACCTCTCTGACCTTCGGATCCACCAAGAGGGTCTCCAAAAATGGGTGAAGTAGACATGACAGATTGCGTCTGATGTGTTTTGGTAACAACCACCTTCATAGCTTGACGCAAACCAAATTCTTTTACATCCAGAACTCAGCTCTTCTAGATAAGGAAGTTCTGACTAACACCGCATTCACACATAGGTTTCATACATCACATCTAGTTCCATCCATCACAGTAATGTTAGTTAACTTGTCATGTTTTAATTGTTGGTAAAATAAATTCTTACTTTTATAAACCCAACTTTTCTGAATCAAAACGAAGTGTGTACAATCCCTTAATAAATAAAGAATCCTAGAATCTTCTGATAAACACAGTAAAGACCAAGCAGAGTTGATATTCTATATTTAGATAGAGTATCACAGCTTATTGGTCACAAGTAGGGGTAAAATATATTGCGCTCTTAAAGCACTCAATTTACGTAACCCTACATGGAAAACCTGGTTTTAATTTGTGTGTCTTACTGAATCCAGTGCTGTTGTGGTCCCAGTCATAGTCCAGAGCCATGATGCGTTCCTCCTCTTGGAGGAAGTCATGGTAGGTTTCCTTCTGCAGGTTGAACCTCCGAATACGAATGCTCTCTGGTAGCAGCAGCAGTGGAGATGCACCTGTCGGAGAAACAGAAGCCTACACATTTAAACAAACTCTTCTGCAAACAGAATCATTAAATTTAAAAATTTAAAGAGCAAAAATACTGAAATATCCAGGGAGCTGTATTTCATACTGGTTTCCAGTTCTCCGGGTGTACATTTATATAAAACTGTTCTCACCCTGCGCCTCGCACATGTTGCCGTTGCCCACCTTTCTGTAGCCTGGTGCACACTCGCAGTCATAGCTGCCTTTGGTGTTCTTACAGACCTGAGGACAGATCCCAAACTCTTCACACTCATTAATGTCTGAAAGAGGAAAGAGAAAAGAAATGTTCAGATCTATTTAGGTATATTTTCAACCTTTAAATTAAATATCTTTTATTGTACATACCGAGGCAGGTGTAGGTGCTGTCTGGGTTTACCATGTATCCAGGTTTGCAGGAGCAAATGAAGCCGGTGCCGTTCAGGTTGGTGCACTCATGTTGGCAAAGCTTCTCCTCACAGTTTCGATCCTGTCCAAAATCTGAAAGCAAAACAACAGAAAGCAACACTTTACAATGCAGTGAAAAGTTGGATTAAAGCGTAACTCTGGTCCCCCAAGTGCATGTTACAGGATACTTTTAATCATTGGAAAAATCCAGAAGGTTGAAGCTGTTTGTGCTGGAGTGTGATGGTAAAAAAGTAGAATATGTGGCATAAAGCGACTGACCATTGTGCTGGGAAATAAGATTTCAGTGATTCCCCTAGGAATTTTTCCAGCTGTGGCGCGGGGGGGGGGGGGGGGGGGGGGGGGGGGGACGTCGGCTTGGGGAGAAATTATGACACATCTCTAAATAAAGTAAAATTTTCCAGTGCAGATTGGAGACAACCCATAGAAGCACTGATTTGATCACCTTTCAGAGAAAAATAGAACAGGTTAGATGCACCTAATAAATAAAATTACTAACAAACTCAGGAATCTTTCTTTGCTTCACTGTTCTGGTGCTGAGAACATCACTAATGCGGATCAAAGGAGATACACAGATGAATGCACCTCTTATTTATTATTTGGAGACTACATTTACTGCAGCTGGCAGAGGCAGAGATTTTTTCTATTGATACACGGAATTTACAGAATCATTTTAAATTTTAGTAGGGAAGACTGCAGGAGGGAGCGATAAAATACAGGGGGTCCCCAGCAAAAACAAGAAGCTACGAGTCTGATGAAACCTGCTGGTTTTCCATCAGGCAGGCACGGGGCAGCTCCAATGACCCAGTGGCTGTGCTGGGTCAATGTTATCGAGCTCAGTCCGGCTCGGCAGAGGGTGAACGAGCGGAGGCGACGTCGTGCTCTGCCTAAGAAGAGGTGTTATTTTCCCGCTTCAGAAGAAGCGTCCAACATGTTTTTATGCTTTCTCTGAGACATGTCACATCGCTAAGGGTTCAGATGAAACACCCGACCTCTCAGGCTGCTCACACATCGATCTTAAGTTGTCGCAGTTGCGCTCACGCCGTAATACAGTATTAGATGCGGTTAAAGTCAGACATGAAAAAATACATTTTACATAAATAAGTGATGCTTAGCCTGGTGGGGGGAGGAAAACCTGGCCTAATAAGCACTGGAGGAAACCCTGTCAAGATCGTCAACAATAGTTTATCTTAATGCTATTGAAACATGTAAACCAAAAAGCATTATATCCACTGCTACCTTTCCAATTTTAAACTCAGTAACTTATGCTGTAACTTCACCTTGCCCTGCCTGCTCCTCCTTGCTGCCCGCCGGCTGTGATCCCAAGCGACAACATAGTAGTTCCCGCTGCTTCTTCGGGAAACAGCGCAAAAAAAAAACTTGGGATCTTGTAGGCGTGGCGGGCCGCCACGGCTACGCCTATGTAGGGGAAGCCCTGCTCAGATTTAGTGACACATCTTCACTAAGCGGAACAGAATAATTATATTCTGAGCCAAGGTTAAGATGCACAGTGTCCCAGTTCCGACATGACTGACGTGTTTGTGATCTGATAAAACGGGACTCTTACAAAAACTCTGTGTCTGCTGCTGCTGTGATGTCTCGTTTCCAGGGACAGTCTCCTTGACTTTCTTCATTTAGGATTTATTAACATGAGCTGGGTTCTTCTGTCTTCCTATACTTCTGCCTTAAAACACACTTGCAATTGAAGATTTTAAAAGTTTGTGATCATTTATCCATATTTATGTACATTTAAAAAATCCCTATAATTGGGGGGTTTCCAAGATGGCGGCTAGCGTTTAACTCTTGTGGTGGAGCTTTTTTCCGGACATCCTTTTAAAAGTAGTTTTTAGCCAAACATTTGTACAAGTTGGCTATTTGTCCATTGTCAGGTCAGAGGTCATCACATGGAAGTGTCCAGGCTGTTTCATCTGCCAGATCTTAACTGTCTGTTCTCCACATCAGAAAACACACTGCTCTATGACCTTGTTGCCAAGAAGGAAGCCATTAAAAAGACCTTCTCCTGTGAAATGAACATTCATTTCATGGGCAATAGCTCTGGTAGACATTCCTGCAGTCCGCATGCCAACTGCATGCTCCCTTAAAGGTTTCAACATCTGTGGCATTGTGCTGTTTGATCAAACTGCACATTTAAGGGTGACCTTTTATTGTAGGCAGTCTAAGGCACACCTGTACATTATTCATGTTGTCCAATCAGCCCCTTGATATGCCACACCTGTAGGTGGGGTGGATTATCATGGTAAAGGAAAAGTGCTCACTAACACACATGTAGACAGATTTCAGAACAATATTTGAGAGTCATGGGTGTTTAGTGTATGTAGAAAAAGTTTCAGATGTTTGAGTTCAGCTCATGAAAAATGGAAGCAAAAACAAAAGTGTTGCGTTTATATTTTTGTTCAGTGTAATTAAATTAGAGCTGCAATCATTAAGAGCCAAGCTTTGGAATTCTTCCGCCAAGCTCCAGTCAGACATGGAGCAGGTCAAGCTGAGCACAATGGAGGTGGGAGGCAGATTGTCCACCTGGTCAAATGAGGTTATCTCACTGCGAAGTGTGACAGACGAACTGAAGGACATTACTGAACTCCGAGCTAAATACAAGGATCTGGAAAGTCGGTCGAGAAGATGCAATATTCTGGGGGCAGCAGTAGCTCAACAGGTTGAGCGGTTTGTCCAGTAATCGGCAGGTAGTAGGTTCAATCCCGGCTCCAGACAGAGAATTCTGCTGTTGTGTCCTTGGGCAAGACACTTAACCCACCTTGCCTGCTGGTGGTGGTCGGAGGGACCGGTGGCACCTGTGCTTGGCAGTATTGCCTCTGTCAGTGCGCCCCAGGGCAGCTGTGGCTACATCGTAGCTCATCACCACCAGGGTGTGAATGCGTGTGTAAAAGGATGAATGATACACTGTAGTGTAAAGCGCTTTGGAGTCCTTACTCTGACAGGTGCTACACAAATGCGGGTCATACTTGGATTCTTGGAATTCCTGAGGAATTCCACAACTGTGGCTAAAATGCTGAGAGAAATTCTGCAGCTAGAGACAGAACCGACAACAGATCGATTCCACTGAGCTCTCTAACAGGCAAGTAACAAACCATTATTGTTCATTTACTATTATCAACAATGCATGGACATTCTGACTTGCACATGTACCTGTAGCCAGCTTTGCTGCAATGGAGCAATGGCTGCAATCTTCCCCGACTACACAGCAACAGTGGCCTGAGCCAGAGCTGCGTTTACTGGTGTGAAGACGCATCTTTGAGGTTGTAAAGATGTTTGCTACAGCCTGCTCTTCCCGGGCAAAACTTTGTACAACCCATGATGGGAAAGATAAAATATTCACCGAACTGGAGGCAGTCACGGCCAACCTGAAGTGTACAATCATCACTGGAGCGGATAACTGAGCTATTTGAGCTGCTGCTGCCTCGATGCAGGAAAAATGCAAGTCCGGCCGTTTTTAAGACAAGACACGACAGCTTTATTTACATAGCACATTTTCAACACAAAGGCAATTGAATGTACTTTTAAGACTTTTCTTTGTTGTTTGATGGAACATAAATGGAGGTTTTGTTGTGGGGGTTTGGTGTTGGGAATGTTGCTTTTTGCCATTTTTTTTTATTTTCTGGCTATTTGAGTAGAGTTTTCTTGTTATTTCTGGGAGTCCATTTGGGGTGTTGGCCTTGGTTTCTCCGTATAAGCACAAGCTATGTGGAGTTTATTTCTTGGGAGGGATTGTTATCTCCGGGTATGGTCGTGATGAATGTTCCCTTGGACAAATGCCAGGTAAGTTTGATTGCTTTTTGCTGCTTACTGGCTAAAAGGCTTGTATGGTCCAGATGGAAGGACTCTCACCTGCCAGCATGTGGTCATTGGACCGCTAAGGCTATGTCTCATCTTCACCTAGAGAGGATCAGGAACTGTTTTATTTTTTACATTTTTATTTATGTCTCAATATGATGATGTTCCTGTAATATTTATTTATTTATTTTTTGTTTGTTTTCGTGAGTGTTTCTTTTGTAAATTAGTTTGGTTTTGAGTTGAAATTATTGTCAGAATGAGACCTGTTATATGTCTTTTTTTTTTGTTTATCCTGTGTAGCGGGGTGCGAGGTGTTCTCTGTTAAAGCTTTAAAATGTTAAAATCTTAATAAAAAGATGTTAAAAATTCCTATATTAATCAAAATCAGGACCATAAAAGTTATAAAATATACTCTAATATTTCATTTATGAATATATGAAAAATAACAAAAGGTATAAATATGGCTTCAGATTTTGTAGTTACACTTTCTTTCCAAAATATTACTAACTTTGACCATTGATGGTTGATCATTTTGTAGCAGAAAGACATTTTAAATATAATGTTGATCTTATAAGATAAAAAAAATCCTTAGATCAAAATGTTCGTGTCAGTTCCATAACATTTTTAATGCTTTAAAAGACTTTCAAACATCCTTTTGCGACATTTGAGAATAACGTGTTGACAAATTCAAATGACTGTCTTCTTTGTAAATACTAAATAAACCCAGCATGGTGTCTAGAGAGTGTTTTTGTGTTTTACTCACTGCAGCCCATTTCATCTGTGCGGTCTCCACAGTTGTCGTTATGATCACAGACGTACGGCAGGGCCACACAGTGTCCGTTGGTACATTTGAACTCTTCCAGTGTGCAGGGAGGCAGAGTGGGGTCACGACCTGTTACAACATTCGGAACGGTTTCATGTTCATGGACTCAAACATCAAATTCTTTCTCTACAGTCACAGCTCAACAGTAAAAAAAAAAACACACTAAAAGGGCAAGTATGAACACCTTACAAACATAAAACTCATACACTCATATGCACAGATTAGCAGTGTCACAGTATTTATATATACGTGTGTGTGTGTGTGTGTGTGTGTGTGTGTGTGTGTGTGTGTGTGTGTGTGTGTGTGTGTGTGTGTGTGTGTGTGTGTGTGTGTGTGTGTGTGTGTGTGCAGAAAAGTGCACTTCTGGGAACAGCTAAGACACTGCGCAGAACCCTCAAGCTCCCAGACTGCTGGTAAAGGACAACAGGCTTGTAAGGATGAGACCACCCACGGAGAGTGAGATGGTAATTTCTTTTATATGATGCATACGGTCTGTGTTTACTATCTCCAGCTGAGATTAACCAACCAATGTGTACTTATAGTCTGCACTTTACTATTTAATCTCCTGGAATAATTTGATTCATGTTTAATCTGATTGTGTAACATTTCCATAAAATAAACTCTTTATCTGTCGGATGTTTGAGGCTTTGTGAACTGTGCGGCCACTGATGTCATGTAGGAATTTCCTATTTCACTGACCTCAGAGAGAAAAGTTCAGAGCGTTAGTGGAGTTTGAACTAATGTAGCCTGGCAATCTCAGCAACTTATTATAGATTTGGTTATGGCTACATTTAAAAAAAGAACACAAATAGGACTGGACAATGCACTTAACAGGATTTAATGCTGACATTAAATGTTCCTGTCTATGGATTTGGTTTTTCTGCTTGTTTCTGACTGCTGTGCTTTAAAGTGTACTTGCAGGTATTTTATTAACATGTATTAGTGTACGGGTGGGAGTCATACAAAGATCTTCTTTCTCGTCGCTGCCATCTCCACAGTCGTCCTTCTTATTGCACAGCAGCCCAGAGTAGATACAGTAGCCATTGGCACAGCGGAACCTGGATGGCATCTCGCAGGTGATGTTCACTGATTAAAAACACAGAAACCCTTGTTCTTTGTACTTTTACATTCAAACAACAATCACAAAATGACCACAAATGCAAATTTTCCTCACAGCACAAACTGAGTTCCTCATCAGAGCGGTCTCCACAGTCGTCAAAGCCATCACACAACCAGCTCATGCTAACACACAGTCGATTTGCGCACTGGAACTGACTTGGTGGACACCAACGGCCTCCTGGGTAACGAGTGGCTGCAAAAGTTGAAAAAGGTAGAGCTGTTTGGTGACAAATGCTAAAGCTTGAAATTTGAACAAGATTTTTTACACATCGATTTGTTAAGGAGATCAAAACTATTTCAGTTTCAAAACTTAAGCAAAATTTTCAAAGGAAATAAAATGAATGAGCTCAAGTGTAGCTGAAGTTGACACCTCTGTAGAAGCAAACATACAGAAAGTTTTCTGTTTAGTTAAAAACAGTAAAGAAGCAGGGTTGAAGGATGAAAGAAAATACCTTATAGGGAACAACTGAAATTTAGCAGTTACAATATTTCTATAGTCAATACCAAACATGTTTATGTTTTGCATAAAGTCCCTCACACATAAATCCATCTCAGCAGTTTTATTCTTGACATTTTCAGTACCTCCCAGAATGAGCCGTTTCAGGGCCCTGTGACTTGAAGAAAACAAGCTGATGCTGGCCACGCCCACCTATCCCCCACTCAGCCTGCAATAGGGAGTCTAAGTCTCCTCCCTTTCCGGCCGGCTCATGGGTCCCCAGAAGAATGAAAAAATTGATGCAAGTCAACGGGGCTAAAAGAGCTATTTTCTAATCTGCTTTGCCTTACGCCCTGGATCGCACATACGTTGCACTTCAATTTACATGAAAAGTAATCAAGTGTGTTTCAACCATTCCTGTCACTTTGAGATTTGTCAGCTTGTAAAAGTTTGTAATTAGCATGGCTACGATCCCATGAGCGGTGTGACGTCACATGCAAAGGGTCAATAAGCTGACAAACTTTGATATCCAGGAGGGGCTCAGAGTGGAGCAGCTGCTCCTCCAGAGTTGACAGGTGAGAGGTGGTTTCATGAAGATTTTTTTGAAACGGCTAGTTTCAGCCACATAATTCCTAAAATCAAACACTGACATAAAACACATGGATGATTTTTGTTTTTTTCCAAGTTTTTCTAGAGGCAGTAGAGACCCACATGGCAGCTTAAAAGGATACGAAAAGTCAGATTTCATTTGCATTATATGTCCCTTTTAAGGGCAATCAAAAAGATTATGCTTTATGGTTTCTTCACTCTCAAACCCTTAATGGTTCACATTTATCAACATCGTTATCTGGACATGTTTGGATGCGAAGCAGTAGATCTTTAAAAGTAAATGTTCAGACAATGAACTTAAAAGCCCTCTAATAATTTTGTTCACTTCAATGAAGATTTGAGCTAACATTTGATTTGATAACTGAAAAAGTAAAACCGTTAACATCAAACAATTAATTCTTATCATGCCTTTCAACATGAATTCTTATTTTAATGATTAAAAGTGAAGATGGTTGGATGTTGGCCAATAGTTTTTAATGTTTACTTACGACAGCTGGTCTCATCTGACAGATCCAGACAGTCGGCCTGGCCGTCACACTGCAGGGCCGTGGGGATGCAGTGACCCGAGTCACATTGGAAGAAACCTGGTCGACATGTCAGCAGCTCTGGAAAGGAGCCAAAACAATGTGTTGTTGAGAACTGAAAACATTGTGAAGATGTGAGTTAAAATACCATGCACTCACCGCAGTCTCGTTCGTCTGAGTTATCCCCACAGTCGTTTTCATGGTCACACCGCCAGTTTCCAGGGATGCACTGATCGTTGTCACATCGAAACTCACTCTCAGAGCACGGCCTTGGCTCTGGAATTCAGTCACATAATTAACTTCAGTAAATAAAAAAAAACAGGTTCAATTCAAGAAACAAAGGCTATGGTTAAGAAGAGCAGCAGACATATAAAGCATTACACTTGAATTAAATATGGAAATAAATAAACAATGAAACAGAAAGCAACATAAGATGCATTTTGTATGTTTTAGATTCTAAATCCAAAGGAAGGTCTTGTATTCTTAAAGGAGACATAATGTGACTTATTTTTATAAAGTTATAATAGTTCTATGATCAATAAAAAACCTGTTCATGAAGGTCTTTGCTGAAAATCCCTCTCTGCTACGATTTCAGCAGCTTTATTCTTGACAGTTTCAGTACCTTCCAGAATGAGCCACATCAGGGCTCTGTCACTTTAAGAAAACAGGCTGGAGCTGGCCACGTCCACTTCTCCCCTGCTCAGGCTGCTATAAGCTGAGAAGCTCTGATATCCGGGAGGTTATAGAGCCACTGCTCCTTCAACAGAAGCTCTGTCTTGTACGTGAGAGGCGGTTCTATCCTAATGTCCCCATTTGTGACATCACAGATAGGGAACTTTTTGAATTGGCTCGTTTTAGGCACAAGATTCCTAAACCAAACACTGACAGAAAAGAGATGGATGGATTTCTTTTGTTTGGAGTGTTTATAGACCCAGTAGAGACCCAATTGACAGCACAAAAGGATGCAAAAAGTGAGTTTTGTATAACATGTTCCATTTATAGCAGAGTGGAGGAATTGAGGAGGGTGGAGTGTACAATAGAGAATACAGTCGGTAAAGATGACTCTCCCTTGCACTGCCTCCAACATGCCTCCATCTAAAAGGTTAAGTTATCCAGAGTTGTCTATGTAATTATGTTGCTATAGCCTTAGACTGCTGGAGGACATACTGACCACTTTCCACACTCCACTTTATTCTACAATTTCTCTCTTAATTGCATTGTTTTCTGCTGCTTCGGCTGTTGAATTTTTTTTTCTTTGGGTGTTTTTCACATCAGAAGAGGCTGCAGTGGTGTTCTGCTGAGCTGTGTGCTCTTGTCATGATTTGGCGCTATATATCCAGTACAGTCCTTGCCTGGTCCCAATCATATCTGAAAGACAGGGGCTATGTTGTCTCTATTGGGGATCACAAATCAAAGCTGATCACCATGACATCTGGGGTCCCCCGAGACTCAATTCTAGGGCTGCTACTCTTCAATCTCTACATGGTCCCCTGGGCCAGGTCACACTAAATAACAACATTGCCTATCATAGCTATGCTGATGACACCCAGATATACCTAGCCCTATTTCCTAGTGACTATTGTCTGCTGGACTCACTCACTCACTCACTGTCAGTGTTTAGAGCAAGTAAACGACTGGAAAACTTCCTTTGGTGAAACAAAGACAAGAACAAAGTTGTTGTCTTTGGCAATAAGGAGGTTAGGATGGATGTTATTGCTCAGCTAGACTCTAGGGGAATAAAGACCCAGGTTAGAAATGTTGGTGTTATTATTGACTCCAACCTGAGCTTCTCTGGACATATTAAGGCTATGACTAAATCAGTGTTTTATCACCTTCATCAAATATCAAGAGTCATAGGTCTCATGTCCAGACCAGATATAAATGCATTCATGCTTTTATTTCTAATCAGCAGTACTACATCACTGGTCAAAACTTAAAACCCTAACCTTGTACACATCAGCCTTTGAATGAACTGTTTCTTATGCTGCATCGTCTCCACTGTAATCTGTGATGTAATAGCTCAACCATAATTCTGTCTTTTCCTTTTAGCTCTAAATTATAATTTTATCTTTGTATATTTTTAATTTGTGTTGTCCTGTGTATTGTTGTGCCATGGGAAATGTGCTTTATAAATCAAGCTTCCTTGTCTCTAAGTAAACTGAATTGAATTGAATGTATTTCAGAACTGATATTTTATTTCTATAAATGATATAATTCAATGTGAAATCTCCTGCAATATAGCAACATTTCACACAGTCTGTTAGCACTCAGGGGGTAAGTTTTCAATGTCTTCCAGCAAAAACCTAAACCACAACAACTTTAACTCAAAACATCTCAAACTGAGTTTAACCAATCTCTGCCTTCGCCAATGTCAAATTTCTATGGCCGCCACCTAGAACTGCGTTTACTCTAAATTGTACATTTAATAATGACTTTGTGAGAACTTCAGTAAAATATAGTATATCCTTTAGTTTATGAGATGTTTTATTCACAATATCACACAGATACACCAGCATTTTTTGTCTTTTGATGGCATGTGATGTTTACAAGACAAATCTAAAGAACAATAAAAAACAACTCTGGTGGAGTTAGATGTCCGCGTCAAGGACAGAGAGGAGGAGAGTCTGGCACTTACGACAGTTTCTCTCATCTGAGCCATCGCCACAGTCATTGGTGCCATCACACTTCCACCGTATGGGAACACAGCGGTGGTTGTCACAGCGGAAATCTCCCAGAGGGTCACAGGTCATCTCTTCTGTTGTGTTACAATCAAAAAACAGTATTTTTTTACCACATGGTCAATAAATAAATAAATAAATAAATAATAATAATGATGAAGATGATGATGATGATGATAACAACTAAACCAGTGTACCACCACTACACTGTGGTGTTCTGGTAGTAGTAAACTAAGAATAGTGGCTTCACTTTAATTTACTATACACTTCAGTCTTTAAAGGATAAAAACATCCCCTGGTAAAAATGACTATAAAAAATGTATATATTGATATTTTCTTTTGCTTTTTTTCTTTTCTTTTTTTTTTACCGTGTCCTGTCTGGCTGTGAAGCAAGCAGAATTGATGTCTGAATGCTGGTGACAAGCCTTACAGATTTACTCTCAGGTGGAGCATCAAAGCGTTTGCTTTTAATGTCACGCCTGATACTTAAAACTTTATTGTTATTGTTGTTGAATGCATTGTAATTCCGACCAGACACGGAGACAGAGGTGAGAGAGAAAGGAAAAGAAAAGGTGGGGAGAGAGGAGGGGGGGTTCCACAAAAATAAACAATGAGCAAGAGTCTGCTTCTAGACCTGCAGAAAAAGACAAAAAAGGGACACAACAACAATACAACAAGATCTAGCTATCACTGCGCTAACTTGATGAAGAAAATATAAAATCAACATTGCTTAACTGAAGAATCACGATAATAAATCACAGTGCATTAAGTGCTCACCATAGTCTTAAGACCTGTGTTTAACATTCCCAAGCCCATACTTTTGAGAGCACCATGTGAGCACCTGTGTGTGTACACGCGCTTGTTTATGTAAGGTTTCTCTATAGGAGCATCCAACAGAGAGTGTGAGGGACCACAGATCCGCCCCCCAAAGATGCGCAGGAAGCCCCCCCCCCGAGAGGCACAGAGGATCGCCCCGGGGGGCCACAACCAGCAGCCGGCAGAGTCCCGGGAGATATCAGCGGCAAGCCCACAGGCCCGCCCGCAGCCTCCCACCCCCTAGCCGGCCGAGCCCGGGACCCAGCGACCCGGGACCCGGGGTGACCACCCCCGCCGGGGACCCAGCAGAGCCCAGGGACCCAGACCCCACCAGGGAGCCACCGGGATCTATCAGGCAGATGCCTGAATCTTAAACCCCCAGACCCGGTTGCCACGAACACTCAGGCAGACCATGGCACAACCCCTCACACCAGGTGTGGCAGGGGGAGGGGGGACAAAGACCTATATCATCAAGAGAGGTTCCAGGAGAGGGGAGGAATCAAAGGCCCCACCTGACATATACAATCATACACAAACACAGTCACACACTCCCTCCCTCATGCTCACACATGCACATACAACCCAAGACTTACAAAAATGCACGCCGGACACCCACTCATGCTCCCCATACACACCCTATTCACTCTGGTCCCGGTACTGCTGCACACTGGGAACAACCATCACCAGTAACCAGAGTTTGACCCTTTCTGCTGGGGTGCTGATGAGCAGGCTCCCCCGCCCAACGCCGAGCACAGCAACCCACCACCCCAAACCCCAACCAGACGGCCAGATCTCCCTCCTAGCCTCCAGCCCCAGGAGGCCTAGCAACAACAGAGGTGGCTAAGACCCCTAGTCTCCCTCAGCCTGCTCCAATATAGTGTTGTGTGATCATGAGGTGTATGCCATGGCTGTGGTGAGTGGGCAGTGCGGGCATCATCCGGCATATGCCAGCTGATGCCACCGCACCACCCCACTTACACCCTCAGCCATCAGTGTCTAAGTGCGGTTTAAAATTGGAAGTGGGCACCGGCACCCGGGAGGAGGCTGAAATATCCCCCTGCCAAATGCCGTTGAATGTGCTCACTCCCAAGGCCCTAAGTGTGTGTTTGTGTGGAATGTCGTCAGTGGAAGTGTATAAGGTGCAAATAAAATTGGGGGGTAGGTTGCCACAGGAATGCGGAAATGGGGTCCATACCCGCACTCCCTGACTTGCCCACCCCCCAAGATCCTATGTGTATGTTTGTGTGATGATGTGAGGGAGCAGGAGGAGAGAAATATGCGGGGATGGGGAGGAATGGCTGGCTGGGCTTAGCCCTCCAGGGAGCCAGCTCCCCTACTTGCCCCAATAGGCACCTCTGTTGTCAAACTGCCACCCAGGGCATGGAGACCCCAGCCCATCCTGCCAGGGTCCAAAGCAGCAGCATTACAGAGCCCCACAGAGTCCAAGGGCACCAACCCAGCCCCACCCCAGCAAAATATCTATGCCCATCCCTGCATTTGCACAACTTCCAGAATATATAAGACTTGGGACATCCAGGTAAGGTTGGGTCCTCCCCCTCCTGAACCTCCCCCCTCCCCTGTGATGGAACGGCAGAGGAGCCTAGGTTTACCTGAGGCCCCCGAACCTGGGCCAGGCACTGCTGCGTGTTCCTGCCTTCTTCCCGGCAGCATACATGTCAGGCCCCGCCCCCCAAGGCCCCGCCCAGATCCCCACCCGGGGCCGGCCACCCCCAAACCCCGAGCCCCCAGGCCCCCATCCAGACCCGCCCAGGGGCATTGCAGCCGCCAGGCAGTGACCCATGGCCGCCGCCAAGCCCCCCAAGGGGCCCCACTCACAACTGCCAGTAGTCCATTTATCTTTTCAGTAATCTTTTGCTTTTTTTCATAGATCTGTTTAACAACTTCAGCCCTGCTCAACATATTAAAATTTCCATCATTTTGAGGATTTTTACCCCTCAAATGCCAGTTTTATTACTGAAAGTAATTTCTCTAATTTATGAAAAAACACAAAAAATAGGTATTTTCCAAAAAACAACTTTTTCTTCCTGAGACATTTACTCTAAATCAGTCTTGGTCATGTTATTAAATATTTTAAAAAGTAAAAAAGTTTGCATGAATAGTTTTTGTGTATCAACAGATTGATCTTAGCGGACAAAACACATAGATAAATCCCAGTTTGGAATTAATTGAATGGAATGGAATTGAATTTACCTGATAATCAAACTAGAAAGTGTTTGATGGTACCTGAGATCAGCCAGGTGCAAAAAAAAAATACTAATTGATTTTGTTTTCTACACTTTGAAGTTCAGTAGGAGAGTCAAACTGTGTTTTATTTACTTATCAGAGGTTAGCTTGACCTTTTGACTTCAACACAGACAAAAGAAGATCTAAATAAATGTGTAGACTTTCTCACCTGGGCCACATATGGAGAAATGACTGAATTTGGTGGTGAACAGTAAAAATCATAAATTTGACTACTTTTCTCCAAAATGAAACCCTGATATCACAGAAAGCACGATTATTTGCTGCAGATCAAAAACTGTGGTTTGAATGGAAGTCAATGGGAAGTTTTTGTCCTCTAAAGACTCAAGTGTATAAGTGCTTTTTTTCATACTGTTCCCTTGGTCTATTTTCAAAATTTCAAAATGAATTTCAAAATTTGTCCAGAGAAGGGTTTCATGACAGAAATTTGTACCATATGCACAAGCAATGGGTGAAATGGCATCCAAAAGAAAAGCAAAAAACTGCCAAAATGTACAAAAATGTCCCTTAGGAAGACAAATTAGAAGTTAAACTTCTCTGATTCACAGAATGAGATATAAACATGACTGCTAGAGCTCTGAGGCAGATCTGAACTGACCGCAGGCCTCCTCATCGCTGTTGTCGAGACAGTCATTTGTGCCGTCACAGCGAGCCCACTGAGGAACACAGCGGTAGTTTGTCTTGCAGGAGAACTCAGTGTCCTCGTCACACTTGTGGTCTGGACCCACTGGGGACAGACAGAGAGACAAATTAGAGATGAGATCTGAGGAGACAGGTGAGATAGAAATACACAAAACGTAGAGGAAAAACAAGAATATGGGAGACAAAGTGGTCATGAGATAGGAGATGACAACCATCTCTGTCACTTATACTTGAAACATCCACAGTAAGACATTTGTTAGCTTTTTGTTGAAGCTGACTTTTTGCAGAGCTAAAGACAGACAAATTATAACATCTGAGAGTCATTCAAACACTGAAAAGTGTGATCAACTTTAATTTTTCACCAAATAAAAAGATGGTTATGATTTTAAAACAACTTAAAAGATGGACTTTAAGTGTGTTTTGTTTCTTCAAGTACATTAGCTGTATGCCTATTTAATAGGCCCCACAATTCTGACTTGTTTTATAATTATTCTACCCAAATTTGCAGGAGCCATACAAAATCCTTTAGCGACATTGGCAAGCATGGTGATACTGTTGGAGATGGATGTCACAGAGTGGAGTACAAAAATAGGAATAATACTCTTGCTCAACGCCACAGAGAAAGAAGACCGTGCATGGGAATGGCAGGAGAGGCCAGACTGGCAAGAGGTCCTGTTGACCGATATGGGTATGTGGCAATATACATGTAAAATCTGTCAACATTTGATCGAAAGCATTGTAAACGACCACGAATAACCCAGAATTGAGATGAAACATTTTTCTCTTGCCTACCAGTACTTTATTGACATTTTGACATGGTCTCATCTCAGCAAGCATGTTGCAATGTTTAGATTGTAGTAAACACAGGTGTAATTAACTGTTATTATGGCCTTGTTCCATTTGGGTTTTAGCTGAGCTGGGGTGCTGGTATTGTGCAAAATGGCTCCTTGCCATGCATGGTTATGGTACACTAAATAGCTTGTCCTTAATAATTGGATAAAACACCCATGTTTACAACACTGTCACTCTTTAATATAACTTCTGTGGGATGGGTTTATTTAGGCAGTCACAACAGAGCATCAGTCTGCTGATCATTGGTCATGAGACAACTAGCTCCATTTTCTGTGCTATAACTATCCTCAATAGTAATTTTTCCCTGTGATGCCCACTCTTAGATGTGTCAGGTGGGGCCCAGCAGATTTGCCAGAGGGGAGACCGAGGCAACGTTGGAGAATATGAAAAGGGATCTGCTGAACATCTACTCAGGTATGCCATCAACTCTCTTTTTGAGTTATTTAGTTTGGAATTAAGTAATTGGTCGAAATCTGCACACTTCTTTGTTATGTTCATACTGTGTCTTATCGTTATAACTTGTTCCTAGTATTTCTTGTCAACACAGAATAGCAAAAAAGGTCAAATCTTTACCTTTGTTTTGCTGTCAGTTTTGGTTGGCTCCCGCTGAGAACCAAAACTGTCAGCAAAACAAAGGTAAAGAACGAACATTTTCTGCTATTCTGTGTAAAACAAGAAATACTAGAAACAAGTTGTAAGATCTTTACACTGTGTGTGTTGGGCAGCTACAACACCAAATTGTTACTTGGATGCTAACAATACATTCTATATACACAGAAGAAGGAATGGATGGAGCAGAGAGAGCTGAACTACTGATGAAAAAGACATACGTCATTCTGCGGAAATATCTTAATAAAGTGCCTGCTGCAGTGATGCCTGAGATAAAACAGGAGTGGCCATTTCTCATCTCTCAGAAATGCCTATTCTCACACTTTGGCCTCCTGATGAACATTGATGTCCTTCAGAAACTACAAGAGGCAATTAGTCGACGAGGACAGACCATCCTGGATTACTGTGCAACACTGAACAACCCCAAGATCCGTGATGTTCTGGCCTGCTATGATCCAGACTCCTAGGCTGCCTGCATCCTGCTGCTCCTGACGTTGTACTTCAAGAGCCGAAAGAGAGTTTGATTCTTGAAGTTGATGTAAGATTTATTTTTTGTATTGAAATATGTAAAATGCAACATGAGTGATTACACTATCCACATTTACCTTGTATGATTTCCTGCCTTAACCTTGCGCTGCAAACTGTATTCTTGCGAGATTTGGAGTTGTCCAAAACCCCGACAATCTATCTTGTACAGTTCAAATTAAAGCTGCCCGTCTTCGATCCACTAAGGACAAATCATGATAGCCGGACACTTGCTCGAGTGTCGTCCAATTAGCTGAAAATATTCTAACAGATGGCCCTCCCGTTTTCAGACGCGTTGTTTAGGTGCAGTTTAAGATTGCAGTGTAGACTTGACACGGGTTGGGGCTACACATAGATCTGGTTACCGCTAGGTTTTTACTATCTCTGACCAGTGAAGAATATTTATCCATTATCCTAAATCCATGCTATTGTGTCTTACAGCCACGTGCCACTGTCGCGGACGTCAATACTACAGAACTCCCTAGCACCCCCTACTTGATCATTAAAGGTAATATTACTGAATATTTCTAAGTCATTATATTATTTGCATTCTTGAAATACAGTAAATCTGCATTACTTTTACAGTAAATTACTGGACATTTTCCTTAGTTTGCATTGTAAATTCACAGAAAATAATTGTAAACTTGTACATTAATTTCACAGTACACCCTGTAAAAGTACAGGGTCTTGTTGTAATGATGCACTGCAAAAGGTTGTAATTCCCCAGTAATTAACTGTAATATCACTATAATTGTTTTGTCAATAAAACTGTAAAATTAGAGTAAAAAGTTGTGCTTTTACAAGAATATCCTGTAATATGACATTAAAAAATTACAATAAGTAGCTGTGAGTATATTTCACAGTATATTACTGCATTTCTTACTGTGAAAGTCATGCAAAATTTATCAAATTATTTACTGTAAATTCACAACGAAAAATTTAGCAGTGAACAGTTTGTGTTTATGTCAATTAAATTCACCCTAAATCTCACAGGACAGCTGCTTACTTTGTTATGGCCCACAACAATCCCAGGGCTCTACTAGTGCAAAAATTATCATCTCATTTTTGAGTGTGTTGTGTTTATGCACTTACTGCAGATTTCATGTGGCTCATCAGATCCATCTCCACAGTCATCCTGGGCGTCACAGAAGTAACTCAATGGCAGACAGCGGCCATTCGTACACTGGAACTGTCCGGGACGGCAAGTCTTCTGAGCACAAGTCTCTGCATCCTCGTCGCTGCCGTCGGAACAGTCACTTAAACCATCACAGTGCCAGGACACGGGGATGCACTGTTTGTTTTTACACTGGAACTGGTTGGCCTCACACCGGTGATCACCTACAAGAAGATAAAACCTGGATCTGGATTCAGTTCAACCACATGATCTGATCTTACCAAGCACAGCACTTCTATCATTTTGTTTTGACTTTGAATTAAGTCACTTTAGTACTTTCTACATTCAACTTTTTAAAATCCTCATACTGCAAAGAGCCGCATCCTCATCTGAACTGTCAGGACAGTCTGGGTGGCCGTTGCAGATGAAACCGGGGTATGTGCAGCTGCCATCCCGACACTGGAACTGGCCTATGGGGCAGTAACGAGGCGGGCAGGTCTGAGGTTCATCTGAGCCGTCGCCACAGTCTGATTGGCCGTCACACTTCCACCATATAGGAACACACCTAAGAAAGTGCAAAAAACGTTGAAGAGCACATTGACTCTGGATGCCATTCCATAACATTTTATTCAACTTCTTTTTCACTTTTGACGATTAAATTTACTTGAAAACTGTCTCTGATTTATTGGCTCATATGTTGTGTGCATACGCAGATCTTGACTAATTGCTATTTATTGTAATTTTATTTAATTTTCTTCCTAGTTAAATGAATATCTCAGTCATTCTGAAGTTAGTGTCAATGAGAGTTATAAATCATTATACATGGTTTAATATTCTTAAAAATCTGCTTCAGCAGCAAAACGGAGCATTTCCTGTGAACCCTGGTGTCAAGGCTAGCAGGACTTTCGCCATATTTTTGTAGAAATAACTGTGAAATGCCAAATTTACAATGACGTGTAAATGTCATAAACACAATCTGCATGAATCTCTGTAAAAATGGAAAATTTTAAGGATGGTACCAATAAATTTTGGTATACTGTGTTCAGACTAGCTGTTGGCTCAAGCTTAAGTCAGGTCTGAGGGTAATGTTTTACACAGAAACCTATAGGGTGCATTTGTAAAGTCAAAGAGTCATACATTGACAGCAATATTTTGGGTTATTTAGCATATTGATTGTAAAAGAAATAAAATGAGAGTTTGTTTTTTAAAGTCATATTTTCACCATGTTATTCATAGATTTATAAATGTTAAAGATCCCCACTAAGTATTTAGTTAGTAAGCTAAATATTTAACTTTGAGTAAAAAATTATCTCAAAAACTAAATATTTAGGTCAGACCTAAATATTTAGTTTGTAAAATAAATATTTATTTAGATGTTTAATATTTATTTTGGAAAATGAAAATTTAATTTGGAGTTAATATTTATTTTGTAAACTAAATATTTTGCTCCAAATTAAATATATTTTGTAAGTAAATTAAATATTTATTTTACAAACTAAACATTTAGTTCTGACCTAAATATTTAGTTTGTAAAATCACTCCAATTTAGCTTGCTAACAAAGTATTTATTAGGGAACTTTAACATTTACTAATGTATAAATAACATGGTAAAAATCTAATTTTGAAATACAAACTCCCATTTTTTATGATGCACAAAAAAATCCAAATAAATGGCCACAAATCCATGAAACAGAAAGGGGTTTCTAGCAGACTAACTTCTCGTTGTCCCCACAGCGGAACTGGGTGCTGGAGCAGTCGGCCACACACTGGATCTTGAATCCAATAGCTAAACCGATGAAGTGATCCGGACACTTGCAGGTTGCTTGCTGCCCTCCGGGAGCAATTAGACACAGATGACTGCAGGTGAGATAATGTGATGAGCAAGGGTTTTCACCTGTCAGAGAAGGGGGAAGTATTTAATACAGGAGTTTGTTGATGTAATGAGTTTATAGGAACTTGTAAATGTTGATGTGTACTTCGAGGTTGCCTGTAGGGGTGGTAAACGTGGATGTCATACGGTCGATGTGTGTTGTTGCCCATGACTGCACGTTGTTTGCCAGTGTATTTATGAGCTTTCTCTACAGTGTGTGTGTTCCAGTCAGTCCAGTAGACCCAGTCTTCAAACAGGGAAACAGCAATCACATGAGGGAGCGTTCCGGCAATGGCTCGGTGCCGGTTCTGACCGTCCATGTCTGCAAAGCTAAGATATTTAAAAGATTTGATTGCTGTGTATCTATTTCACAATGAGAGCAGTGGATCAAACCATTAGTTCATTTCAGATGGTCTCAACTCACTCCAAAAAGTTGAGGTGTGAATCAGCAAAGAAGATCCTGTTGGTGGTGTAGTCAATGGTCAGAGCACTGGGCCACTCCAGTTTGGCTGTGATGATGGCACTGACATTTGATCCATCCATACCAGCTCTACCAATATAAGCAGCATCAGCCCAGTCGGTCCAGTAGAGCCATCTAGAAAGGCAGCATGAAGGGAGAAAAGAGGAAGGCGACGAATAGTCGAGCAACACATCAGTAGGAAATTAGAGTTGAGATTTATACATTTTATTTTTATCTGTGGGAAAGCTTGTATAAATCTGTTTTGTGTACCAGACTGGTGTATGTGTGTGTGTGTATATGTGTGTGTGTTTGTAAATACCCGTATTTGGGATTGACAGCTACAGCACGAGGTCGGCTGATAATATATGTGTCATTTCCATTTGTGAAATGCTCTGACAGCAGCTTCTTCTGGTAGCGTCCATCCAACTCCATCACGTGAATTGAGCCATAATAACCATCCACCCAGTACACTTTCCTGCAGGGTGAAAAGCATTCCTCCTAGACCTGACCAAACTCAATTCATGCAAGTTTTAATTTGCAACCATTTTTAAATAAAATTTTATTCATGAAGATTCTCCTCACCTTCCCACCCAGTCCACTGTCAGGCCTTCAGCTCCTCCTAAATTGTTAGACACAAGCGTCTCTCTTTCACTGCCATCAAAGCGCATTCTCTCTATCTTTCCTGCTCCTACATCCAGCCAGTACAGTCTCCTTTCATAGTGATCAAAATCCAACCCCACTACGTTGGACAGCCCCTGCAGGACTATGCTCAAATGTGACCCGTCTGTGGTTAAATTCCGGATGTAGTAGCGATTACTGTAAAGCAGGTATGGGGCAACGCCGCTGTTCTGGCGGCAGGTGCGTCCATCCGGCTCACGGATGTACCCTGGAGCACATTTGCAGTGATACGAGCCAACGGTGTTCTCACAAATCTGGCTGCAAACAGCGGGTGTGCTAACACACTCGTTGAGATCCTCGCAGGCTTTGCCGTCCGGCATGAGACGGTAGCCTGGGTAGCAGGAGCAGTAATAACTAGTGAGGGTGTCAGTGCAGAGCTGAGCGCACTTGTGGATGGATGGGTTGAGACACTCATTGATTCCTAAATAGGTTGAAGGAAAAAGGAAGAAAGAGGAAGGAAGGATTTATTCAATTAATCAAAAATCAGGGTAACAATTTTCCTTCTTTTGCCTTGTCTGTCTAGACAGTGCTGTCATAAAATAAGAATATCATGACAACATTGATTTAATTCAGTAATTCCATTGAAAAAGTGAAACTTGTTATTAACACACATACTGATATATTTTAAATGTTTCTTTCTTTATTTTTGATGATTATAACCGACAACTAATCCCAAATTCAGTTTGTCAGAATACTAGAATATTGTGAAAAGGTTAAATATTGAAGAGCCCTGGTGCCATACTCTAATTAGCTAATTAACTCAAAACACCTGCAAGAGCCTTTAAATGGTCTCTCAGTCTAGTTCTATAGGCTACTTGCTCAAGGAGAAGACTGCTGACCAAAAAGACGACCATTGGCACCTTACGCAAGACACAAAAGGTCATTGCTAAAGAGGCTGGCTGTTCACAGAGCTCTGTATCCAAACACAGTAATAGAGAGGTGAAGGGAAGGACAAGATGTGGTAGAAAAAAGTGTACAAGCAGTAGAGATGACCACACCCTGGAGAGGATTGTGAAACAAACCCCATTCATAAATGTGGGGGAGATTCACAAAGAGTGGACTGCAACTGAAGTCAGTGCTTCAAGAACCACCACACACACACGTATGCAAGAGATGGTTTTCAGCTGTCGCATACCTTAGACAGCGTCAGAAGTGTCTCACCTTGGATAAAGGCAAAAATAACTGGACTGCTGCTGAGTGGTCCAAACTTAAGTTCTCTGATTAAAGTAAAGTTTGCTTTGGAAATCAAGATTTCAGAGTCTGGAGGAAGAGAGGAGAGGCACAGAGTCTACGGTGCTTGAAGTCCAGTGTAAAGTTTGCATTGGTCTTAGTTGATGTTCTAATTTTCTGAGTTACTGAATTTGGGATGTTCATTAGTAGTTAACCAGCTCAGTGGTATAGTGGTAGAGTGTCAGATCTCACCAAAGACTTTAAAAATGGGACCCAATGCCTCTCTGCTTGACACTCAGCTTTAAGTGGTTGGATTGGGGGGGGGTTAAACCACCAAATATTTCCCGAGCTCCGCCACCGCTCCCCCACACGGGGATGGGTCAAATGCAGAGATGAATTTCACCAGTGTGTGATGATGACTAATGTGAACTTTAACTTTGTGAGTTACAATCATCAAAAATAGTGAAAAAAACATTTATATATCCGTTTGTGTGTAATGAATGAATCTAATATAGAAGTTTCACTTTTTGAATTTAATTACTGAAATAAATCAACTTTGTCATCATATTCTAATTTATGACCAGCAGCTGTACAACCATATGTTTCTAAGTCTTTAAAACTAATCATTTCCCTGATGATTAAAAGTAATGAAAAAAAAGATAAAATAATGTAAATAATCTCACCACAGCCCTTTTCATCGCTGTTGTCCTGGCAGTCTTTTTGCCCGTTGCACACCTTGTGAAGGTCGATACAGTCTCCTGATAGGCACAGGTACTGTTCAGGGGAGCAGGTAGGTTCAGGTGTGACGCACAAGCTGTCTGCCTCATCTGAACCATCCATACAGTCACTATCTCCATCACAAATGAAGTAGGTGGGGATACAGGCTCCGTTACGGCAAGTGAACTGGTTGCTGCTGCACGTGTCATACTTACAGCCCAGTTCATCACTGCCATCGCCACAATCATTCACACGATCACAGCTAGAAAGAAGGAGAAACTCATCAGTCATTGACGAGTCTTGCCACACTCCATTGTAGTCTCAGCAGGTCTACAATTGGCTCGGCTAAGCGTGGACCTGGCCAATTATAACGCTCTATGTTCATAGAGAGATGCTGGGTAGGCTTAGCACCAGAGCTGCGATGGAGGAAAAACTACAAATATGGTGGTGGCTCAGGAAAAGAGCTCATTTCAAAGGGCTTTGGTATCAACTTTGGAAGATTTAGACTTGTGCTTATCTGTTGTAATGTCCAGCAATGTTCAGTTTTGGTACAGTCTGACCTTTCAACATCTATTTAACATCTGGTCAGAAAGGAGACACAACACTGCATGTGTTCCCTTTAAATGAGCCTGCCTTCATACCAGCTGGGACTCACAGACTCTGCAAGACTGAAAGATAAACAATAACTTTCTTTCCCAAGGTCCCATCTGTCTGCCTCCACAGAAGGAAGAACTCCAGCTCGATTCAATTGCTAAATTCAAGAATGATTTCCTAAATCAATATGAACTTCTTTCATGACTTATAATCTAGATAATCATTAAATAAACATTTGTTTATTACTACTTATAATAATTATAATATAATGAAATGTTTCATTAATCTGTGCTCACTGAATAGATGTTATGTTATGTTTGTCTACTAGAACCTGCCATGTGTTCAACATGTTTTGACAACGAGGTCCTCACACCTGCACTCACACAACAACAAGTTTAACCCTTTTAACCAGTCAGAACATCCGGTATCAAAGAAGGTGCGTTTCTGAGTTGTCTTGGTAACATCTCCCAAGCTGTCAGCCTTTGATTGGCTGCGCAAATCATAACAGCCTTAAAACTGGATCATCCGGAGTAATTCGACAGTTCTAGAGAATCGCTCAGACCAGCCATCTGTAGCAAAACCTCTTTAACCATCAAAGATTTTGACACGTCGTCAAAACCTTTTTGCACCTGCAAAGCTGATGAGCAAACAGTTCCTGCAGAAACCAAGCTGATATTGTTAGACTCCTTAAGGGTCCGCCAGACGCAAGGTTCCATCCAGCTGTTGTGACCCGAGACATCTCTGAACTGAAGAGTCGGTACCACGGTATTCTACAGCCCTCCGGTGCCAGAGGTCAGCCGACCCCTCCAACTTTCGGATCCACCAAGAGGGTCTCTCCAAAATGGGCGAAAAAGCCATGACAGATTGTGTCTGATGTGCTTCTGATGATAACAACTTTATAGCCTAGGGCAAACCAAATTATTTTCACCAGAACTCAGCTTATTTTGATAAGGAAGCTCTGACTGACATTGCATTCACACATAGGTTCCTTCATCACGTTTAGTTACATCCACTCACAGTAAATGCTCAGGGGTGTCCAATCCTGGTCCTGGAGGGCCGGTATCCTGCATGTTTTAGTTTGAACTCTGTTTCAACACACCTGATTTCAATCAGCAGCTAATTAATAGGCTTCTGCAGAGCCTGATGAGCTGCTGCACAGGTGTTTCAACCACTGAATCAAACCTGTTGGAGCGGAAAAACCACAAAACCTGCTGGATACCGGCCCTCCAGGACCAGGATTGGACACCCCTGGCTTAGGTAATTAGTCATGTTTTAATTGTTTGCAAAATAAATTCTTACTTTTATAAACCTGACTCTTTCTTGAAGTAACACGAAGTGTGGTTGATCACTGAAAAAGCAAAGAACCTAGATCTTCTGAATTAAATCCTAGATCTTCTGATAATATAAAATAAAGACCTAGCAGGTTAATATTTTATATTTATATAGAAAATTACATCGTCCTGGTCTTAACAAATAAAAATCATCGATTTGCCTACGCTACACTGTGAAACATTAGCAGATAGAGGTACTACCATAGGATGGTTTGCCAGGCTACAATTATGTATAAGTGATAGATTTACCCTGTTGTGTGAAATACCAAGGACAATACGTAACGTTTTTTTGCTAAACCTACCCATTGTCCCATAGCACTCCGTGTAATTTTACTTGACCACTGCTAAGCATTAGCCAGTCGTGTTTGGCATCCACTCACATATGGATGTCTATCACATAGTGCACTTGCATTAGCAGAAATATGGCGTTTTCCAGTAGTTTACAAAGACACAGTGAATCGTACAGTGGCTACAACCGCCTTCACAACCACAAAACTACTGATTGCATGACTGACTGCTTTGACTCAAAGACAGACAAAAGTACAGAAAAGCCCATGGACTACACTTGTAGAATATCCCATCAAAGACCAGCATAGAATTTACCTTGGATCTGCTTTTTAATGGTGGACGGATCTCCAAGGTAAACTCAGATATTAAATGGTTGGTGACATTTATCATGAACAATATGAATAAACAAACATGAGAATAGCAATAGTAAAACATACCATACCACTTGATTACTAGAACACATTTAACACGGCATTACAACCGACCAAAGCACTGCCCAGGGTTTCCCTTACATAGGCGTAGCCGTGGCGGGACACAACAGCTGAAATCTCACTGACAAGCCTACAAGATCCCAAGTTTTTTTTTTTTTTTTTTTTTTTTGGTGCTGTTTCCAGAAGAAGCAGCGGGAACTACTATGTTGCCGCTTGTGATCACAGTCGGCGGGCAGCAAGGAGGAGCAGGCAGGGCAAGGTGAAATTACAGCATAAGTTACTGAGTTTAAAATTGGAAAGGTAGCAGTGGATATAATGCTTTTTGGTTTACATGTTTCAATAGCGTTAAGATAAATGAGTGTTGACAATCTTGACAGGGTTTCCTCCAGTGCTTATTAGGCCAGGTTTTCCTCCCCCCACCAGGCTAAGCATCACTTATTTATGTAAAATGTATTTTTTCATGTCTGACTTTAACCGCATCTAATACTGTATTACGGCGTGAGCTCAACAGCGACAACTTAAGTTCGATGTGTGAGCAGCCTGAGAGGTCGGGTGTTTCATCTGAACCCTTAAAACCTCCAGCAGGCTACGCTGCACTATTGACGTGTCAGCGTGCTGCGCTAACAACTTAGCGATGTGACATGTCTCGGAGAAAGCATAAAAACACGTTGGATGCTTCTTCTGAAGCGGGAAAATAACACTTCTTAAGCAGAGCACGACGTCGCCTTGGCTCGTTCACCCTCTGCCGAGCCGGACTGAGCTCAATAACATTGACCCAGCACAGCCACTGGGTCGTTGGAGCTTCCCCGTGACTGCCTGATGGAAAACCAGTGGGTTTCATCAGACTTGTAGTTTCTTGTTTTTGCTGGGGACCCCCTGTATTTTACCGCTCCCTCCTGCAGTCTTCCCCTATTAACATTTAAAATGATTCTGTAAATTCCGTGTATCAATAGAAAAAATCTCTGCCTCTGCCAGCTGCAGTAAATGTAGTCTCCAAATAATAATTAGGAGGTGCATTCATCTGTGTATCTCCTTTGATCCGCATTAGTGATATTTTCAGCACCAGAACAGTGAAGCAAAGAAACAGATTCCTGAGTTTGTTAGTAATTTTATTTATTAGATGCATTTGACCTGTTCTATTTTTCTCTGAAATGAGATCAAATCAGTGCTTCTATGGGTTGTCTCCACTCTGCACTAGAAATTTTAACTTTATTTAGAGACGTGTCATAATTTCTCCCCAAGCAGCCCCCCCCCCACCCCCCCACCCCCACCCCCCCACCCCCACCCCCCCACCCCCTGCCTGCCGGCCCCACCACCACAGCTGGAAAAATTCCTAGGGGAAACACTACTGCCCATAATAAAACAACACGAGCAGAAATAGTCACATATGTCATAAAAACAATTAAAATGAACAACAAAGTAAAACCACAATGTGCTAATCCAAAGATTTAACATTGAACAACCAAGGTGGAACAAAGGATGTATTAAGTACGAGTTAATGCTTTATGGTTTAGGAGTTGAAGGCCAGGGAGAGGTAGTGCGTTTTCAGGCGAGATTTAAAAATGAAAATAGAGGGTGCTTGTCTGACCTGGAGAGGTAGTGAGTTCTAAAGTTTTAGCGCACAGATAGAGAAAACTTTCCTCGCGGGTCTTCACACATGCCTTAGGCATGGTGAGGAGGAGCTGATCTGCAGAGCTAAGTGCATGAGAAGGGTAGCAGAAATGGAGTCCGCTCAGATAGGGAGGGGCCTGACTGTTCAAGGATTTGAATGGAAGAAGCAGAATCTTGAAATCAATCCTGAACTGAACAGACTATGGAGTGATGTAAGAATGGGTTTAATGTGCAGCAGCAAGGTTCCTGAATTCTGAACAAGCTGAAGATTGGACAGAGCAGCTTTACCGATGCCGTAAGGCAATGTGTTTTAGCTCGGTTGCGTGGCTAGAGGTGTGTTTTCATGAATGAAAAGTGTTGCTTACAGCTTTATCACAAAAGCAGGGAGAGGGACTTAATGTGCAACACTTTTCTCCACCTCTAGGTGGTGTCCTCTGAGAACATGTGTGTGCATGGGCAAATGACTGGATGTATTGTAACGCACCTTGGGAGGTTGTAGAATCCTAGAAGGCGCTATACAAACACAAGCTATTTACCGTTTTACCATTTTACACATACCGGAATGGAATGAGGATGCAGAGCCCGTTTGAACAGGCAAACTCATTCATATGGCAGGTCCGGTTGGGACAGTTCTGGAGCTCGTCAGCTGCGTTGACACAGTCTTTATCACCGTCACAGACAAAGTTTAGAGGCACACACCGGGGGTGGCCTGGGTACCAGATGGGGCAGACGAACTGGTCGGAACTGCAAGTGCGCTGGCCTACGGGAGTGATTAAAATGATGACAGTTCATGTTGGTTAAACAGTAGAAGGCAAGAAAAAAAAACTGCAAAGATATTTATTCCTAAAGAGGTCATGCTGTCTATGCATGGGCGAAAAAACCAAGTGTCTAAGTGCTGTCTCACCACACTGCAGCTCTGCAGCCTCATCACTGCTGTCCCAGCAGTCATTGTTGCCATCACAAACAAGTGATTGAGGGACACAGTTCCCATTGGTACACGTAAACTGGCCTGGACTGCATGTTCTGACTAGATCCTCTGCACAGACACAAAGCAGAGGAAATCATATCTAGTTACACACAGATGTGATTTCTGAGTGGTAAATTGCAAAAAACATATTTGAGTTAATGTAATAGAAGAACATGAGTCACAAAAGAAATGAAAGATTTTAATCATGTTTTGGAATTTACCCAGCCAGCTTACCACAAGACGGGGGCTCATCTGTCTTATCATTACAGTCTCTGATTGAATCACAAACCCAAGACTGAGGGATACACTTTCCCTCGTCACAACGGAACTGATCTGGAGCACATGTGCGACCCACTGTATCACAGAAACACAACGACAACAAACACATTTAGATTTATGTCCAAGAGGGGATCTTAAATGTTAAACCTTTGTGGTGATCAAGTCTCTACAAACTGGTCTGTTAACCACTCTGATTACCACAGAAGAGAGGATTCTCATCGCTGTTGTCCCCACAGTTGTTAAAGCCATCACACAGGCTTTCAGGGTAGATGCAGATATTTGTATTGTCACACTTGATCTGTCCAGAAGGACATGTACGGTCAGCTGGAGAGGATCAAATGAAGCCAAAAGTTCAGTATTTTGATTTCAGTAGGTAACAAAGACTGATTTTGACTTTCATGTACTAAAACACAAGTTCACTTAGATTAAAGTAACTAAATATGGTTCATTAAAGGAGTTGAACACATTTCTTGAACACATTTGTTGTCTCTAGTAAGAATTAATGTCTTGTAAGTCGTTCTTGGGTGAAAAAAGCTCAGATGCGTCTTTATCAGGAAGAACAAGTCAGCTGGAGGAGAAAGTAGCTTCAGACAGCAGGTTTTGAAGTCTTATTTCCTGAAATTTGGACATATTGCCCCGAATGACTAAAAGCAACACGAATCTACCACTGACTCCATTTCTTCTGTAACATTGTTGTTTTATCCCCACAAATAACACAAGCCTGGAGGAGTTCTGCCATGTGATGGAGTTGCTAATGGTTAGCTTCTGCTAGTCAAGATGCTCTCTGCTGTATGCTAAACCAATTCAACCAACCTCACTGGTAGCATGATGGGTGAGCCCATGGATGCAAATTTACAGTGTAACATAGATCTCACTGGCTTTTCTGACCCGAGCATTGATTTTTTTTTATCGGTGGCTAAAGCAGAACATGGGGTAGAAGACTATTTTATCTTCAGCCTGTTAGTGAAACTCTGAGTGGCCGATCATATTTAAAAATAACAAGTAAAAACAGTTTTTCAGGGAACTTGCTTTAACAAATTAAACTTCTTAGCTTCACTTTTACTCACAGCAATTGATTTCATCAGACGTAGCATTGTCTCGACAATCGTTGTGGCCGTCACAGACAAAGCCTGCATTAATGCAGCGGCCGTTGGCGCAGGTAAACTCAGTAGAAGGGTTGCAGGTGGGGAAGGGGCAGCCTTGCTCGTCACTGTTGTCACCACAGTCATCGGTGTAGTCGCAGGCATAGCTTAGAGGCATGCAGCGTCCATTAGCACAGGTGAAGTCTGCAGACGAGCAGGTGTGGAAGGCTGGGAAGCAGAAGAGGAGACTGCAGCTGTAGTCTGAGCTAGCATTGTTATATTGGCAATATCATAAACCACCAACCACAAGAGTATTAAAATGATTTCATGAAGGGATAAAATCTCTCACCACACACTCTCTCCAGCTCATCTGAGTTATCGTGGCAGTCATCATTGCCATCACATTTCCAGCGAGCTGAGATGCAGTTACCATTCTGACAGGTGAACTGCTCTGGCTGACAACGTTTACCCGTGTCTTTGATGCAGTCCTTCCCATTATTTGCCAGGTACCAATTGCTGTCATGAGGACACTGGCACTCCGGGCCCACTGGACCTGCAGGAAAGGGTATGCAGAGATAAGAGTTTAATAAGTGAAAGGAAGCAGAGGGAAAACTGAGGTAATTTGTCTTCTTAAAAAACAAACGGCGCCGAAACTTCCTGAATTACACGAGAATGGTTCACTTTGAAAGTAACACCACTTCAGTTTAATATTTTATTACTTTGGCAACCAGTGTTAAAGCTTTGAAATTATATCAGTTATATTTCCTTAAATACAGTCAAACAGACTTTTAATTTAGGCTTGAAAAAGTTTGACACGCATTTATCAATATTTTGACATTGGTTGATGCAGCGTAGTGGAACATTAGATGAATTTAGTTTTCAGCCTTAATTCAAGGATGAATCAGCTCTCACCAGCAACACAGATGTGACTACAGCCTCCGTTAAACTGCTGACAGGGACTAGAGCAACTCTCCTGTTTGGATGCGGCGTAGACATGGATATCATTTGGTCTGTACTGCATGTCTTTAACTAGTACTGCGAATCCAGAACCATCATCCTTTCCAGCCCTGAAAACCTTTCTCTCTGTCCAGTCAGTCCAGAAGATGTCCTGTTGGAAGACAGTCATGGCAAACGGGTACTGGACTCCCTGAATGATCACTTGTCGGTTCTCGCCATTTAAAGTGGACCGCTCTATTTTGTCTCTGTGAAAGACAGTCAGATGAAAACTAAATTTAAAGGAGGAGTACGAACCCCTTTTACTTTAACTAGAAACATTTCTACATACAGAGACGCATCAGCCCAGTAAAGCATCCTCTCCTCATAGTCCAGAGACAGGCCGTTTGGTGTTGTTAGACTGCTGTTGATGATGGCGCTGCGGAAGTTTCCACCAAGCGTTGCTCTCTCAATCTTAGCCGGATAGCCCCAGTCGGACCAGTACATATAACTGGGAACCACAAGAAGGAGAAACATCTTCATAAATACTACACAACGATTCTAAGTCTATAGATAGTTGATTAAATTTGCTCTTTTTACCCGTAACACGGGTCAACAATGATGGCTCTGGGGTAGTTTGCATGTGCAATAATCGTGCGATTGGACCCATCCACACCCATCGACTGGATATTACGTCTGTAGTAGTCAGTGAAGTAGAGACGCTTGTTGATCCAGTCATACGCAAGTCCTTCTGGATCATCCAAGTCTGAGCAGAAAGAACAGACGTTGGATTGTATTTAGAATGATAATCAATCATACGAATCTGAAGGAAGTGAAAAATTCAGACCTAAACTCACTTGAGGCAATGACAACAGGAGGGCTGGTGACAGATGTTGTGCTAACGTATCCAATCTTGCTCCGACCTAAACCCAAATACTGGGTAAAGAAAATCCGCTTCTCCCTGAAGTCATAATCCAGAGCCATTAAGTTGTAGCCCAGGTTCACCGTTGGATAGGGGGTGCTGTGATCGCCTGGGTCTAATCTCAGGCTATTCAGGGTGTAGTCTGTGGTGAAAACTAGAAATTCATCTAGACCATAACCACATGTTACTCCATTACCAAGCAGTGAGCCATGAGCACAACCACATTTGGGATTTTCCTGGTTTGGGATGGCAAAGCAGAGCTGCTGGCAGCGGCCGTTGTTCTCCTGGCAGGGGTTGAAGCCTACCTGGTTGGCAGATGTAGGCTGGACGTGAGAGTCAAAGATGGTGACATCCATCAGCCCATCAAGATTGTCACGGATTACCTGAACACGTTAAAAATGAGTTTTATTGTTTTGTTATTGTATGAAAAAAAATCACTTCTATCATTAAAAAAGTAATTTTGAATTTAGATCAAACCCTCTGAAATTAGCTAATTTTTTCTAACATTTAGGATTATATCACACAAAATGTTTTATTTGTCTATCGTTACATTATTTGCACATCCAGTAACTATCCACTTTTATTATTCCTGCTGCCAGCTGCTAATACTTGCTGACCAGCCATGTAGTATATTCTACTAACCCCAAAATGGAGTTTTCATTGCAGTTGTCTTTAAAAAAATGTAATCTCAAGTGCAGAGACATTTTATGTGAATTGGATTAGAAACAGTATGTATTGGAAGTACTTTGCTAGAATATTCTATATTCTATGTTATATAGTTTGTGTTTTAAGTGAGATGTGGTAAAATGGTAAATGGCCTGTATTTGATATAGCGCCTTCTAGAGTCCTGGACCCCCCCCCCCCCCCCCCCCCAAGGCACTTTACAACACAATCAGCCATTCACACACACATTCACACTCTGGTGGTGATGAGATATATAGTAGCCACAGCTGCCCCTGGGCACACTGACTGAGGCGAGTCTGCCGTACACAGGCACCACCGGTCCCTCCAAACACCACCAGATGTGTGCATTATTATGTTATTTCAATGGAAGGTGACCAAATTATATAGTTATAACAAAACCCACCCGTTAATTTTGTATGACTCACCACTGCCTGGTCGGTATTAGCTGGGTCCTTGCTGGCCTGGAAGAGCTTACCGAGCTTTTTATCCACCCACAGCATGTTATTACCAAAAACAGCCATTCCTACAGGAGATGGATAGCGGCTCCCAAAACGAATAATCTGCCTCTGTGTTCCATCCACGGCCATTCGGGAGATCATATCAAGAACATCGTCAGTCCAATAGAGAAAGTCATTAGTGTAATCAACTGTTAGACCACGAGGTGATGCTAGGCTATTTGATGCCAGAACTGTGCGGTTTGTGCCATCTAGCAAGGCACGCTCAATCTTGGGTGTTTGGCCACCATCGGCCCAGAAAAGATATCGAAGTTTGGGGCTGACTGCCAGGTCTCTGGGCTGGTCCTGGGAGCTCTTAAGGAGGATCATTCTGTAGGTGGTGTTGATGGCGAGCACTTCTAGGAAGGTTTCACCATCAAAGGCATTGGAAAAGTACAAGTTACCTGACAAAATAGATGGAGAATGGTAAAGAAGCAGGTCCTAACCTAATTTAATCTTCTTCTCTTTGTCATTGTACCTGCAATCCAGTCTACTGCCAGACCCTGAATGCCTCTTATTCCAACACCTGTGCTGATAATGTGGCTATAACTTCCTCCATCTGTTTTGGACCTGAAGATCCCTCTGTATGAAGTATAAGTGCTGTTGTCACTCCAGTACACAAAGCCTGACTCAATGTGGAGGTCCACTTTGTCCTTAATGGAATAGGATGCTGAAAATAAATAATCAGCTGTTGTTAGCAAAATGTTACCAATTGAAATTTTAAAAGAAATCACATATTATGCAATTGGGTGTTTAATATAATGCAAAAGTATGGAAAGCCAACCTACTTCCAGCAACAGGCACCATCGCCTCTGAGTGGTCAGAGCTGTTTATGTGGAAGCCACGGATGTATTTAAGGGTAGAGACAACAGCAAACGATTCGTACTGTTCACAGCGTGTGCCGTCCTGAGAGGGGTAAAATCCCGTGGTGCATGCACAGGTCTTTTGATTGTCTGGTTTCGGGAGGCAGAGTTGTGGGCAGCCTCCATTGTTGGAGCTGCAGGCATTGGTGGAACCTGCTGAATCTGAGATGACAATGTAGAGAGGTCAAAGACCTACAATGGATTTGGTTTTCAATCAAAACTTAGTGAATCTACATACTGTCTCTGGCATGCACTTTGAGGGAACGTAGTCCAGACATGCCACTCCTCATGACCACCATATTTGCACCATTTCCCTTCTCCACCCTCTCAATGACTTCATAGTCCAGATCGGTGTAGTACAGGTAGTTCTGGTAGATGGCCAGCCCCCATGGATGAGAGAGGCCAGTGACCACAGTCACACGGGTTACACCATCCATGGTGCCGCTCTCAATCTAGGCAAACAAAGAAGCAGAAGTAATTAGAAACAGTTTAAACAAGAACAAACTAAACGTCGTAGGTTTTCAGGTTTTGATTTTAATTCTTGACATGGTAAAAACGGATAAGCAGTTAAAACACAAACTCTGTCAGCTATAAAGAAATACACAAACATGTCTTTAAACTTTGTGGGAATGAATATATGATGTGAACATAACATAACTAGTGATCTGCACGTACCAGCCCTGAGCCCGCTACCCCCCAGTAAAGTTTCATGGCTGAGATGTCAGCAGTGATAAAACCTATGTTCTCCAGGTTTTCGGTGTACAGATTCCTGGGGTTGCCTCCATCCATGTCAGCACTGCCAACCTTGGGAGGAACTCCACTATCTGAGCCTTTGTCTGTCCAAAATAGTTTCCTGTGGAGAGTTTAAAAGAATAAGTGCAAAACAACTGAGGAATTTAAGGTGGGGGGCCTCAATTTGCATCAAGTCAGTGAATAAATGAAAAGTAAAATCCCTCTCAGATGTTTTACCCTCGAACTGGATCCAGGACAATTCCAATGGGCTCTCCTACTCCCTCTGGTTTCCCATTTGAGGTGATGAGGGTTTTCCGGTACTTCTCATTTCCATCCACACGGATTACCTACACCAGTACAGATTATTTTCATTCACTTAAAAACTGATAAAGAAGAAACACAAAGAACCAAAGTTTTTAGAGGCTTGGAGAAAAAGGCCTTGTTTCAAGCAGGTGCTCACTTCAATGGTTCTGCTGGTAGGGTTGGTGTAATACATCATTCTGCTTATCCAATCAAAAGCCAAACCAGATGGTGAGCCCATGAATGCAGCTGGAGCAAACTCAGACATGTTGGTGCCGCTGGTTTTCACACGCCAAATGGAACCCTGATAACAGAAAAATTAAGAGATCTTGTCTTTTTAAATAAACATCTCAAGAAAAAGTTAATCAACTACTGATCTATGTAAATGGGCCAAAAGTACAGACAAAACAATGATCGTCTCGGAGTCATTTTCCAATAAATGACATTTCTCCAACTTAACTTCAGATGTTTACTCACAGTGCTCTGCACCCAATAGACAAAATGCTCCTGGTCATCAAAGTCAATGTCTCGTCCCTGACTGATACCAGACACAGGGGCCATGGCGTTGTTTGAGGGATCAGAGGGGTCCAACGGAATGCCAAGGATCACAGAATCCCTGACCACCATCAGGAAGGGAGCCTCATCTGAACATGTAAGTAAAATATACTACTACTACTAAAATACTACAAAGATCGTAACTGTCTAATCTAGACAATGGAAATTGTGTGATTTGAATTGTTTTCCACTAAGTTAGTTTATGCTAAACCCAACTACCTTTGATACAGGAGCGTTGGTCTGTATCCAGCTTCCACCCCGACTGACAGTGGCAGGTGTAGTATCTGGGTCTCAGATTTGACAGCAGGCACAACTGTGAGCAAAGGTGCTCTTTACAAGGGTTGATGGCTAAAAACAGAAAAACAGTTACCCCTCAGGCTGAAAACATTTATCCAACACTTGTCTCAATAAAACTAGACAGGATAGATTTTTACTCATATAGTTATATTTAATATAAGACTGTGAGCTACCTGCAGGCTGTTTGATGGGATGGTCCATAACAATGCCCATGGGCTGGTAGATATTGTTCATTACAATAGTGATGTTTCCTCCATGAAACTTGTTGGTTCTCATCACCTTGCTGGTATAGCGCTCTGACCAGTAGATGCTGTCTTCAAAGATTGTCATCCCATGTGGGTGCTGAAGAATCTGGTGTGGAAAAAGCCACAGTCGGTTTTGAAACTCCTTCTGGCAAATGAAGATCAAATTATCTTCTGACAGTAAGCCTATGTAAATTTGTGTTTCCCACCATGTCACTCGCCATGACCTGGTGGCGGTTTCCACCATCATAGTCACAGTAGTCAATATATTTCAGGTAAGCATCTGCAAAGTAGACTCTGCGTGTGGTGTAGTCCAGAGTCAGCCCATTAGGCCAGAAGACCTTAGTTCTGACGATGACTTGTCTTGCTGATCCATCCATGGCGGCTCGCTCAATCCTGGGGTTCTGACCCCAGTCTGACCAGAACATAAGGTACGTACTGGAAGAAATGACAAAGGGTTTTATAATAGTTTCATTATCTTACGTTCGGTGTTGGTACAGTCATACACACACACACACACACACACACACACACACACACACACACACACACACACACACACACACACACACACACACACACACAGTAACTACTCACTAGTTACGAGGGTCTAAAACAAGACCACGAGGACTTGTGATATTCTTGCTCAAAAGGACCTTTCGAAAGCGACCATCCAGGGTAGAAACCTCAATGTTTTCCATAACAGAGTCAGTCCAATAAAGATTTCGACCCACCCAGTCCACAGCAATAGTCTCTGGTTCCATCAGACCACTGGAGAATACCTAAACCAGACACACGTCCAACAAGGAGACTTTTGCACTCTGAGTATATGTTGTATGTTCTTCTGTGCAGTAGAAGTTTGCAAAATATACTCAGATATCTAGTCCCTGTGTAGCTAACACACACTACATTAATGTATGTTGCGTGTGTGCCAACATGTTACTCACGTCTTGTATATCAGTGCTGTTCTGGTAGGCACTTCGTATTTTCTTCAGTGAGGAATCAGCCCAGTAGATTCTGGATGTCACACGGTCAAAGTCAACGGTTACGATGCTTGAACCACTGACCACTGGACGCATCAAGGGGGGGTTCACGTTCACCTGGCTGGCAATGATCTGACTACGTCTGGAAACCAAAAGTAAAGCTGCCTCGTGGTCTAAAAGCAAGATAATGTATTGTTTCAGGTATCCATGTGTAAACTCTAATAGCCAGTATAAACATTGAAACACAAAAAGCAAACGAACAGCGTGGGTTGTTTTAGTTGAGAAATTCAACTTTTTTTTTCTTTTTTTCAATCTTTTTATTTATTCTTTTTTTTTTTACTGAATCTGTTTAATTTTCATTTGAACTAAATACATGTATACTGTATAACCTACAGCTACTTATAAATACTGAATTAGCAGCTTTCTTGTATTATTGTCTAGTTACTTACCAGTAGCTTTACAGGTGCGTCCATCGGGTTCCAGGATGTAACCGTCTGAACAGTGGCATCTAAAGCTTCCTCTCTCATTGTAACACTGCTGACTGCAGAAACCAGGGATCAGACACTCATCAATGTCATCACAAGTCTTGGAGTCATTCATGAGTTGAAATCCTGGTGAGCAGGTGCACTCAGCCCCAAAAGGTCCCTGGACACAACCATCGCTGCAGCCTCCATTGTTCAGTGCACAGTCATCTTCATCTTTTTAACGTACATTGGTTCATTAGTGATTTATTTGTAGATAACTTTGTACAAAAAAATCATAGAGTGAATACTCACTGCAGATAGGTGACTCATCTGCTCCATTGGGACAGTCTTTCTGTCCGTTGCACACCTTGTTAAGGTCGATGCACACCTGATCAGTGGGGCAGAGCCACTGTCCAGAGGGACAGCTATATGGAGGGGTGGGGCAGTTCTGCTCATCACTCATGTCCCGGCAGTCATTCTCCCCATCACACAACCAGCTTGTGGGGATGCACATCTTGTTGGCACATTGGAAATCATTGGGCCTGCAGGTGACAGCTGGGCACGAGTTGTGTTCATCAGATCCATCTTCACAATCTGGATGGCCGTCACACTCCCACTGGTCTGGTATGCAGAAACCATCCGTCTGGCACTGGAACTCATCTTTGTGGCAAAGGCCTGGACCTCGGGTGGCTGCAGGTGTCAAAGCAGAATGTGAAGCATCAAACATCCCTAATAAATATGGTTTTGCATTGTAATGGAGTCCGATTGACATACGGCAATTTTGTTCATCTGAATGGTCCCTGCAGTCAAACATGCCATCGCAGCGGTAACTGGAACTGACACACTGATCTCCACTGGCACAAGCAAACTCATAGGACTGACAGGAAAATTCTGCATAAAGTAAAAGAGGAGAAACACAGGAAAATAAACGCTATATGTGCTATCACAAATGTGTGTCAGAACTCCGAATTTCAGATTCTTACCACAATCTTTCTCATCTGATCCATCCAGGCAGTCCTGGTCTCCATCACACACATAGAAGTTGCTGATACATCGATGGTCAGGACACAAAAAGAAGCCGGAAGGACAGGTGGTGATGGTTGAATCTGGAAATCACATACAGCTTTTATTTTGAACAGTTGTTTAAAACTTTCAAACAATACCAAAGGAGGAAAAACTTACTGCAGTTGTGTTCATCTGACCCATCACCACAGTCGTTCTCACCATCACATACCCATGTTTTAGCGATACACCTGTTGTTGTTGCAGGTAAAGAAGTTTGCAGCACATGTGGTGGGGAGACGAGTGGGACAGTTCACTTCATCTGAACCATCTCCACAGTCATCCAAGCCATCACAGCGCCAGCTGGAGTAAATGCAGTGCTTGTTGTTGCAGGTAAAAGCCAGTGGAGAGCAGGTGGCTCCTGGAAATGATATAAAAGTTGATTTATTATGACAGTTTTCTCCAATATCACCATATGCAAATTTAAAATTACATGTACCTGTATTAGTGCAGTTGGTCTCATCAGTTCGATCGACACAATCAATAATCCCATCACAGCGGAAGGAGTTGGGCCTACAGCGGCCTTCATCACACTCAAAGGAGTAGTCACCACAGTTGTTGTCAGGTGGGGGAACCGATTCATCCTTAATGCAATCTCTCTGATTGGGCTGAAGCTTCATTCCATACGGACAGCCGCACACCCGGCTGAAGGAGGGAGTTGGGAAACAGAAGTGGCTGCAGAGCCCATTAGGCACCACATTACAGCGGCTGGTGAAGGCTGTGGGATGGATAGCAAAGAACCAGTCAGTAGGTTTATCCTAAGACAAACTGGCTCAATACAATGACTTCATTTTATTTGTGTGAGAAAGCTTACTGCTGTGGAGGTCAGCTGTGTAGGCCTTGATGTTCATGACACCGGGGACTCCTTGCCGGATCATGATATTGCCTCCTCCATCACTTTTCCTCATTTCGAATATTCCTCTAGTCCTTACATCTGACACGTACAAGTAGTCTACAAAGCAGAAGCTACAGCTTCAGCATTTCACATCTTTTAGTAGGAATAGAATATTTGTAATTTTGGGACTGGCTAAATAACACAGACATTTACTCATCAGTATAAGCAATGTCACAAAGCAATAATAAGGTGTTTTTCTATTTTAAAGTTATTTCTGTCAAGAAAAAAACGAAGATCCCTTAAAAAGTGTAAAAGGTTGTAACATAACATCACCTGAATAAACAGTCAAAGAGTAGGGTTGTGTGATTTGGCCGATGTTGGTAAAAGTCTGTCTGTCAGTTCCTTCAATGCCAATGTGACCGATCTGATCAAGAAGGGAATCCACCCAGTAAAGCCTGTCCATTCTGTAAAGCAGCCATTTCAGATAATCAGCTGGGGAACCCAAAGGTTTCATTTTATCACAGCATATCTAGTATTTTTTTTTCATCAAAAGGAGACATGGGATTGTACAACATATATCATCAATGTACTTACACATAGTCAAGAGCAAGTCCATAAGGCCATCCCAGCGTTGTGTTGACGAGAGGAACAGCATTGCTGCCATCAGTGAAGGCTTTCATTATGACTGCTGGACGATACCAGTCCGACCAGAACAAGTAGCTATGGATCACCATTTAGGTGGATGATTGAAATAAATTAGCATGAGCAATTTTTAAAGTCATAGTTCTTCATCATCATCAATTACACTCACCCAGCACTGGGATGGACTGCGATACCCTTTGGGTTCCTCAATCCAGTGACAATGTCTCGCCTGGACTTATCTGTGACTCTGAAAGCCACAATCGCCCTGTAGGTAGTTGTGGTCCAGAACAAAACCTTGGAGGTCCAATCATAAGCCATAGCATCAATACTTCCCACTCTGTAGCCAGTTAATATCTGCTGAACTGATGGTGCACAAATAAAACAAGAATGATTAGTGGCCCAAATAAAGAAGGGTGAACTTTCAAGAACAAATGCAGACAACGACGAATGCGTCATTATACGCTATTTGCACAGCTGATGTACCATGATGGTCTGTTGGTTCAATGGTATACTATACATATGAAATAAAACTCACTGGTGCCATTGAGGTTGGACTTGTAAATGAGGCCTGAGGACCTGTCATTGAAAAACACAGCCTCCTCATTCCCATCAAATTCCACAGCAGAGCCAGAGAACGATGTTCCAAGTCCTGTTAGTGGAAGAATAACATCCTCCTGGAGGGTTAAGTTAAGAGGGATTCCTCTCACTACCAAAGAGGTGGCCAACAGCAGGAAGTCCTTCACCTCTGTATGAAGAACGAGTCAAAAGTTATTCAAACTATCAAAGGTAAAACTAATCTCTTGACATTGCCTATTCTAGTCTACATATGCTTCAGTGCACCATACTTCTACCGCACCTTGAGCAAAATTTGTGTCAATAAATAATTCTAAAATTTTGTAATTTGTACATAAACAGTTGCAGGATTTATAGTCTCCTTCATAGGTAAAAATGTAACCCACAGAATATACTGTTTTCATTCAATCAATGGAAAACTCACTGAAGCAGGTTCGATGATCATGCTGAAGGTCGTATCCATAGCGACACTTACAGCGGAAGCCCAAACCATTATTGTCAGAGCGGTGACTCAACACGCAGATGTGCTGACACCCACCGTTGTTTCTCCCACAAGGGTTCATTGCTGAAAGGCAAGAAAGATATGATTGATCCACGACAGCACCATCATCTCTATGTTTAATCTGAGGCATTTCCTAGTTCTTATGTTGTTCATGACAAACAAATTTCTAGAAGGTTCCGACAAGACTAAATAATGTTTTAAACTCAGTCAGACCAGTTTCAGTTTGATATTGTGTGGCTATTTACCAAGGGTTTGCAGGACAGGGTGTGATACCACAACATGGCCTGGCCGCTTTGCAGTACGATAAAGAAGTACTGGGTCGCTGCCGTTGAACCGGTTGGTTCTAATGACACCCATCTTTGTCCAGTCGGTAAAGAATACATGGTTTTCAAACACAGCCATCCCAAAGGGATGTGGAGACTGTGTTCCACCATTGAGAACTATTTTCCTGAAAACAGTCACAATAAGATCAATTATCAAGAACGTACCACAGATCGTTTTAATAATCTCTGTAGATTAGATATAGATGAGATACAAAAAGTACCTGTTCAAACCGTTATATGTGACAGTCTCCACTGTGTCAAAGTGGCTATCGGACCAGTAGACCCTCCTGGTGACAATATCAAGGGTAACTCCAGTTGGTGTGCCAAGTCTGTTTTTGACCAACTCCACACGATTACTGCCATCCATAAAGGCACGTTCAAGCTTTGTCTTCTTCTGCCCGACACCCATGTCTGTGAAGAACATGTAGCTGCAAAAGAAAAAGAATATGATTCAAGTAGTAAAGATTAATGGGGTATTGTCAAAGCAAAACAAATGTCAGTGTTTGTGGAAGATTTTTTGGGGTGATTTATCTGTTTTATGTTTTTGTCTTCCTTTGCTTACACCATTTATGATAATGATTACATTTAGGATTATGTGGTACTTTGTCTAATTTCATAAAGACCATTTTGGTTTAATTGTATGATTTGTTTGCTGGTTCTAGAGTTCTTCTGTCTGCTTTTGGTTCATTTCAGTTGGTCCTGATATTTGCCCTCCACTTAAGCCTGGTTCTACTTTATGAATAACATCAAATGTTATGCCTCTGTTCTCTAGCAAATTATCTTCCTTTCTTAATCATTCCTGTATTCTGCTCTTGCACCGTATTAAAATTTTCAGGGTTTTTATCATTTTTTAGAACTTTCACAATTACACCTTTGGGTTTGCTCTTCTGTCGACTGAGGCCTTTAAACTCACCCCACCGTAGGATCCAGTGCAAGGCCATGAGGGCTCTCCAGGTTTTCAGCGATAAGTGTCACCCGGTTACCTCCACTAAAGTCGCACATATCGATGCGCTCCACCATGGCCTCTAAAACGTACAGTTTTAGGTTGACCCAGTCTACAGCAAGATTCTGTACATTACGGACTGCTGTAGTCAAAACCTCCTTGATGTTTTCCCCATTGTAGTTGGCAGAGTAAACCTGGAATGAAAAAGGTTTGAGGTAAAACTTCACCTTTAAAAGCATTTTTCTTCAGTCAAGTGTCCATTAAGGAAAATAATGAGGACTGTTGATTTTGCAGTCATCTAAATAAACTAAAACAGAAAGGTGGAAGATCATGTAATCAGTTGACCAGACCGACCTTTTGGTTGTATGTATCACTCCAGAAGACTAGGTTGCTATAAAAATCATAGGCCACCCCTACACCAAAACCTCTGCCCTGAGATGGCACCAGAGTTCTGACAAAACGCCCATGTATGTCAGCCATCATCACATCACCCCCATTGGTAAAAATAAGCTGCGGTAATCCAACTAAAAGCAAAACAAACATTATAAACAGATATTTATATTTTCAATACCAGGCAAATTATACCAGATTAGCACTTCGTTATAGTGTCCTGTTTCATGTTGATCTGTACCTGATACGTTAGCCTTGCAAATATGACCTTGCTCCAAAAAGTATCCATTTGCACAGCTACAGTGGTGTGTCCCAGGGCGATCCTCACACAGCTGGTCACAGATCCCCCAGATCTCACAGTCATTGTAATCTAGAACATAGAACCGACAAGTGTGTTAGTGAGATGAAGATTTATGAGTAATTTGGAACCACAGAACTGTGAAATTAGGCCAATAACATCAATTCACCAATGCTGACTCATTAAAAAAAAACAAGAATATGCAATCTATGATAGTTAATACCCAAAACACAAACTTCAGAGGTTTCTCAGAAAACTTCCTATTGAGTATTTGTAATTTTCATCTAAGCAACGCTGTAGCCAACAGATTTTTGTTCATGCAACAAGTGTGGTACTCACCTACACAGGAACGACTGTCATTTGCTACTATAAAGCCCTCTGGACAGTAACACGCTCCACCTTGAGGAGAAGGGTGGCAGAGAAACTCACAGCTCAACACGGAACACCGATCCAAGCCTGAAAATACAAATTAACAATGAGCCAAATTATTTCATGGACAGGAAGTATGAGCACGACCAAATCGTCACAAGGACATTAGGATCAAATGACAGCCGTAATTTCCTGAAAATCACAGACTTGAAAAGTGAATCTATATGTGTAAAGGTGGCAAAGAAGGAAAAACAAAGTTATGATCATAACTAGGTATGTCCAACATCATGGGCCTACCATTATTATCGGTTGATATTGACATTAAAATGTAATATTGGAAATGATCTGTTTTGGTTTTAGCTCTTTTAATAACTTTTACATATCATGAACATAATATTCATCAAACCTTTCAACTTTCTCCTCTTACTCAAAATGTCAAAGAGGAATAGTTTTAGAGTTTTTTCGTTTGACAGGATTATCTCAGGGAGAATGGGATTTAGCCGTGCCTCAAGACAAATGAAACACAACATCATTGGCTAACTTTAATTGAAGTAGTCATATTTTGCAGTTTAGGTGTGCTTGATAGGAGATATGTGATGTTTGTTAATTATTGTTTTTCTTGTTTGATCGGGGGGACCTTGCAAATATTAATATCGGTTTGTATCAGTATCAGAAATTAAGAGTAAGTCTATATCAGTTTACCAGATATTGGGAAAAAATAAGCATATATCGAACATCCTTAGTTATAAAACTACCTTAGCTAGATTCTGAGCTCAGCGCACCATGTTTAAGTAAGTAATAAAAAATGTTTAAGTAAGTGATAAAAATGTATGATTTGACACATTGGGTGAATAGATTTCACTATAATATAAGTGGACACTAACAGCCTGTGCCAACTGTACAAATTCATTAAAAAAACATACAGTTTAAGGCAGACTTACTGCATGTTTGGTGTGTTGTGGAGTTGGTCTCATCTGTACCTCCAGGACAGTCGGGTTTGCCATCACACACTTTACCCACAGGTATACACACGGTTGAGTCAGGGCACCCCCACTCACCAGGGTAACAGTCTCTTGAATTGCTGTCTAAAAGCCAAAGAAACAGAAATACAATGTATAGGTATTGGAATGTCAAAGATTGTTTCATGAGAAGTTTCATTACCAACTCAAAGCAGTATTCAAATCAATTTGTAAATAGTAAATTATCATATTTCAAACATTTGACTAAATCTTATTTGTGAAAAGGCACTTTTTAGCCTGCAGTCCTGTGCAAAAGTCTTAGGTCATTCCTTGCTTATTTCTATTTTGTATCCAATGAGTAATCTCTGAGGGAGTCCCAAGGCGTTCCGTGGCCAGTCCAAAAAGCCTTGTCCCTCCAGCGTGTCCTGGGTCTTTCTTTGGTCTCCTCCTGGTTGGACATGGCCATAAAATCTCACCAGGGAGGCATCCTAACCAGATGCCTGAGCCACCTCAACTGGCTCCACTTGATGTGAAGGAGCAGCGAGTCTACTCTGAGACCCTTAAACTTCTCCACTTTAGGCAGGACCTTATTCCTGACCTGGAGAAGGCAGTCTACTCTTTTCCAACTCAATACTATGGTCTCAGATTTAGAGAAGCCGATTATCATCCCAGCTGCTTCATACTGCAAACCGAGATCATGGTCTCATGAAGCCAACAGGACCACATCATCTGCAAAAAGGCAGAGACCTGAACCTCAGGCCATGGAAACTGACCCCTCAACACCTTGGCTGTGCCAAGAAATCCTGTCCATAAAAGTTATTAACAGTCTGTGGTAAAGGGCAGCAATGGTGGAGTCCAACTCTCACTGCAATACAGCAGCAATATGGACCGAGCTCTGACACCGGTCATACAGGGACCTAACAGCTCATATCAAGGGGCCTGGTACCCCATACCCCCACAGTACCTCCCAAAGGGCTTCCTGAGGGACGCGGTCAAATGCCTTTTCCAAATACACAAAATACATGTAGATTGGTTGGATGAAGTCTTGTCCACCCCTGGGGCCTTGCCACCAAGGAGCTTTTTGACCACCTCAGTGATATCAGCACCAGAGACTTTGCTTTGTTTCCTTCCTGGAATTGAGGTGGTCTTTGAAGTCAGCAGCACACCATCCCCATTATAAACAATTTTGGAAGCACATCGCTTTCCCCTCCTGAGGCGCCGGATGGGCTTTTGCTTCCGTGACCACCCGAGCTGCATTCCACTTGGACTGCTGGTACCTGCTGGCTGCCTCTGGAGTCCCACACGCCAAGAGGACCCGATGGGACCTGACCAGCACTTGACCATTTTCCATGTAATGTTTTGTAGATGTTTCCACTTACGTGTGAAACAATTAGGCATGAAAAGCTTACTAAACTCTTGTTGTTTGCCGAGACAGAAGGCTTTGCAAAGAAAAGTTTAAATTTGGATCTTAGGGAATCTTGTTACCAACAGCTTGTAATGAAGATGCAGTTAGTTCCATTTTCATTAGTTAAATCTATGTTTATTTTTAAAAACTATGTTTTAGCACCTGCTGGCTGTTTGCCAAACATCTATTAGCTGAAAACTTGGATTACAGAGTTTTATCAATTGATGACTTCCTTAGGTCCTGTAGCAGGCATTTACTGGATTCTTTCTCTATTTCTTGAAGACAGCATAATAAGACATAACTAGCAGCTCATCTATTATTCTCTTTATTCGGCTTTCAAGTACAAACAGCATAATTTGCTTTGAAAAGTCAGCAAAGTCCAGAGAAGGAACTTCAGACTCTCTCTAAAAGGTCAGAAGAAAGTTGGGCTGTTTGGAGACAAAATCTTAAAAGAGTCAAGTGTGGATCTAAACATTTATACAGTATTTCATAGACATTTAGTGTTAATATAAATATGTCTAAATTAAAACTGGGAAGCACGAGTCAAGTTTTCTCACCACATCCTTTCTCGTCGCTGTAGTCCCCGCAGTCGTTGAACTTGTCACACACCCAACGCTGAGGAATGCAACGACCACTGGAACATGCAAACTCACTACCACTACAGCTCGGGTACACTTAATGATAAATGTGATAAATAACAGTAAATGTGCTGCTGGAAAACTGCACGTTGTTTATGTAAACATAGGAGTGATCCTCACCACAGCCTTGCTCATCACTGTTGTCCCCACAGTCATCCCAGTGATCACACACAAACGACTGTGGGACACAGTAGCCATTGGTACACTGAAACTGGTGGATGGGACAATGTTGGGCTGATGAAATAAAATAAACATGGCAGAATTAACAAAAGCAGTGGAGTGACCACAAACTTATTCTAACGTGTGGACCTGTGTCAGTACAGAAAAATAATATAGACAAACTAAAATTCCAGTGCCATTGTCCTTACTTTGTTAGTTAAAGCCACAATGTACACAAGAATAAATACATTTGAGTAATTACGATTTTAACTATTGCAAGTTCAATGTGTCTGATGATAATTAACACAACTGATACTTATGCTCGTGTGAAATATTTCCAACATTATTCAAGATTTTGGTCTGATATCAATATGTCATATTAATACAGTTGTTATGGCCGATAACTGATATTTACCAATAATTTTTACATCATGTAAAAGCAACCAGACCCCCTTCCTTACTTCCATATTTCAGTTAAACATCTTCACAATCCTGCATCACTGACACTATCACATGACCAAACAAACACCACATGGTCAAGCCCTCCCCTCCCCCTCCTGATACACATATGCACCTGGCCAGATTAAAATAAACAGCAGTCATTAGTATCAGTCCAGTTTTAGCTGTCGGATTCAAACAGATATGTTAAAAAATGACTAAGATCAGCCAATACCAATGTTGATGCTGATGCATCCCTTCTTTATACAACAACTACCAACACACATTTGGTTGTGTTCTTTTAACATTTTCCAGCATACTTTACCTTTGTGGCAACTAAGCTAGCTAAACAAAGATGCAGTCGAAAGTAGACCCCCCCACCCACCCACACACACACACACACACACACACACACACACACACACACACACACACACACACACACACACACACACACACACACACACACACACACACACACACACACCACCAGCCCTTTGTCCTAACCATAAAGAGACCAATGTGTAGTTTTACCAATAATCTCTGGAAATATCCATTGTAATGTTGTTAAAAATGAATGAAATGATGTCCAGTCATTGCAAAATATTGGAGGCTTCGTAACACATAACCATAAAAATCATCTCTAAAGTACATAGAGAGCAGGTCTAAGTCTCTTGGGCACGCCATATTTGACACCATGTTTCCGTCTGGTCAGCTGAGGGTCCTGAGCCTGTGGATGACTGTAGATGACTGGCTGGACGTATGACCTACGGATGTTACATCACCACTTTTCGAAACATTTTGCCAGTAAAATAATTTAACATGAATTTAATAACAAAACTTCTGAACTTTCTAAAACCTATGTGAAAGAACAGAATGGGAAAAGATGCAATATATTTTAGCCGAGTGGTATTGCCGTAGTTTGATGACATCATTGGCAGGCACAGTACCCTGAGCAGATTAGAAATCTACAGCACCAGAAAAATGCAATCGGCATTGCATTCTCTCGATGGAACTGAATGAAGACAAAACAAACTCTGATGAGTATCGTTGAGGTTGCATGCTTTCTGCTCCACAGGTAACAACATTCACCGTAATGTTTTTTAAACTAGCAACAGGCACAGTGATATGGTGTAAAACTACCCCGAAATGTATGTACTGCCCCCTAGCACTAGGAAGCTACACACTGCCACTTTAACAATAATGGTAATGCTAATAAAGAAGCCCTTATTGTAAAGTGTTACCTGTTCTTTCTGTACATGCCATTTAAGGCTTGTTTGAAAATAAACTAGCCATTCATTCATCATGACCCTCACTGGTAAAGCTCCTTTCAGAGTTATGGGACTCCAAAGCGCATTACACTACAATGTATCATTCACACACGCGTGCGCGCGCACACACACACACACACACACACACACACACACACACACACACACACACACACACACACACACACACACACACACACACACACACACACACATTGATGGTAATGTGAGCTGCATTGTAGCCACAGCTGCCCTGGGGTGCACTGACAGAGGTGAGGCTGACGAGCACAAGTGCCACCGATCCCTCCAACCACCATCAGCAGGCAATGCGGGTTACATATCTTGCCCATGGACACAACAGCAGCATTCTCTGCTGGGGTCTGGGATCGATCCTACAAACCAACAATTAGCTGTACATCCTGAGCTACTGCTGCTGACTAATGTTAGTCAACCTGACAAAGACCAAAATCCAGAGAAGTAAAGAGTTGGCCCCCAAACTCTCTAGATACCAGTCCAATGGAAGCATCTGTAGAAACCAAGCCCAACTCGCAACCTCTTCCCCTTAGATTCACAGGGTTCAAAAGATGTCTGATATCCAGGTTTTCAACACTTATTTCCTTTGTGCATGGTATAATGGGTCTGTGTTGGTGTTTTGTTTAATTTACTCACTGCAGTTAAGTTCATCAGATCCATCCCTGCAGTCTTGCAGTCCATTGCAGTGCTGAGAGTTACTGTAACAGGCCCCGTTAGCACAGGTCTTCTCGGTGCACTGTGGATAATCTGTAGGAAACAAGCTTACTCCAGCTATTAAATAGTTGCAATTTCAGAAAAACCTTAACTGATTTGAAAGCAAAACATCGGATACTAAACTATTATGATGCATCACAGACAGAATAAGAATCTTACTGCAGTTCCTCTCATCGGAGTTGTCCACACAGTCCATCATGTGGTCACATCTGTAACTAAGAGAGATACACTGGCCTTCCTGGCAGGTGAACTGGTTTGGGCTGCAGGTTCGTCCACCTGAAACATGTAACGTCCAAAAGGGTCAATTTTCACCTATATATTAACCAACATAATAACCTTTCATCTACAGAAATAAATCCACTTTCTGTTTGGCCTTCCAAAACCAGAAGGTTCTGCTCATTGCGTGTTTCCATAAAGTAGATAAAACACCCAGACAAACATTCTCTCCCAAGGTTCCTGCACTCACTGCATGAAAGCCAGACATCAACATTCTTCACTCTGAATAAATGAAGACTCCATGATTTTAAAACTCATAAACTTACAATAATCATATGTGATGAATGAACAAGATGTTTAAAGGGACTTTACGGAGTTTTGAATTTTTATGCTCGCGATTGCCCCTTCAGGCCAAAAGCATAACGGCAGCTTCAATAGTAGTCTCGTGCACGAGGCGGCATGCTGTTCGTGCACACTCCTTAATCAAAATAAGAGCTGAGACAGTCCCTTGTGTGTGTGTGTGTGTGTGTGTGTGTGTGTGTGTGTGTGTGTGTGTGTGTGTGTGTGTGTGTGTGTGTGTGTGTGTGTGTGTGTGTGTGTGTGTTTGTGTGTGTGTGTGTGTGTGTGCGTGTGTGTGTGTGTGTGGCCCAGAGGACAGAGGGCAGGAGAACGTGCAGCTAATTAATTAAATAATTTGGTTCTGTATGCTTCATACACAGCCGACAAAGGTTTAAGATGGGTCAGTCCTGCATGTTCAGATCATTCCCTTCCCTTGCTTGAAAAATTGTTCCAAAATAAAATTTGAACCCACATCTTTTTTATCTGTGAATTCAATGCCGTTCGGCGAGTCTCAAATAAAAATTTGGGCATCTTACTGTAAAAAAAATCGACCATTAATGTAAAAAAGAAACTCTAAATAAACTATGTTCACATCCAGAATCAAACCTGGATCTTCTGCACGACAGTCCGACATCTTACTGGGTGAGCTAAACTGCTAGTAATGTCCTTTGTATCTGTAACATTTATATCCTTTATGACAGCTGAAACAATGTTCAAAGAACGATTCGGAGCGAAAATGGCTATTTTGTTGCTAATTTGTAGGAAATATCTTGAAGAAAGTTCTACAGAAAGTAGCTAAGAGTCCTCAGAAATGTAGCTAGCTTTGTCACTAGGCGTTAGGAACAGCGACAAAGACTAAAGCTACTGATAGCAAATGCTACGGGCTATGCCTGAGCGTGAACGCGCATGAAGCAGCCTGCTCGACCTGAGCAGCTCTCTTTTTCTGTGATTTTACAGAAAAACAGGCAATCACAATAAAAATGCCAGGGCTCATTCTACAGGACCAGGGCATTGCAGGAGAATGTATGAAGAAGACATTTATTATTTCCATACATGTTTTGGCTGTCAAACTTCCATAATGCCCCTTTAAATGAAATGTTTGAAAAATCTGTGCTTAAATCAATGAATTTGAAATGAATATTTTTCTTACAATGATCCATTTACATCACAAATCACTATGTGTTTGATTTAACAAGTTAATCATTGTTTACACTCATACACATTACAGTAAGATACATATTAAGGTTAATATTCACCTCACATAAGAGTTTTAAAGATTCTTATTCACAGTGTTAAGAAATCTTTGTATCTGAAGAAGGGCGTGGCTTTCTGAGGGATGTTGGTAAATATGTCACACAGTGGAATGTGTGCTTTATGTTGCTTTAAATTATTTTAATAATTGTTGGAATTTCTTAACAGTTTTGTGTTATTGCATGATTTTGTTGTGTGTTGTTGGTTTTATGTGCATGTTTAGTTTAGATTGTTTTGCCACTGTTGACATGACAGTCACCTGAAGAGGTGGGCATGACTGTGAAAGCGCACCAAGTGTGCATAGTTAGCAGGCTGATAAAGGAAGGAAGCTGCAGAACTGCAGGAAGGAAAAAGAGACCAAAGAAACAAGAAGGCAGAGGGACTGGACTAATATAAGAGGACGTAGCACAGAACGGGTTGGATCGTGGGAGGAGCAGTTCATCCTTGGCGTGCAGCGACAACGAGTGGGAGCAACGCCTTTGAATGACAGCAGGGTGGAGGTAGGACCTCTGCCTGCATCCGTGAGTAGACGGCTTCCACTGTTGTATGTTGGGTGATGCTCCGAATGGGCCGATCCTACGGGAGGAGAAAGA